>NC_050192.1:7084269-7196769 GCF_008315115.2 Sander lucioperca | reverse complement strand
TGGAAAGACGGATGGAACCGCATTCGTTGTCAGTGACTTGTGGTCCTTTAGATTACAGGGTTTTTCAAAGTCGTCTGGACTAAAATGATCACTACACATTTGCCACTTGAGTAGAGTCTCCGCCTTGATGTCCAAGCCAGCAGCAAGAAGCCACAGTTGGTTCCTTTCTGGATCTCCCAATGTAAATTTGCGGAAACGTTGTGGTGCCCATCTGTTTGGGTTATTTTTACAATTTCTAAATGCACACTGAATCACCATGTTGCATAGTCCTTAGTTTCCAATCCAATGCTTCAATACCACTGTACTAGGCTACTACTAGGTGTCCCGACTGTAGTGCGCTTCTCTGTTTACTTTTCGGCGCAGTACTACTAACCGGAGCAAAGTAAAATTCCGCCGCTGCTGAGAAACTAGTCCCTCAAAATGTAATGCGATCATTGAGATGCAAGGGTAGTTTTATTTCTAACATTATTCTATCAACACAGACATTTACATCGATAGTCTGGCGTTATAATTTATTTGCCTCTGGTGTACTGCGGAGTCGGTAAGACTGTTTTTAGTGGCAGGCTAGCAGATACTATTGACTTGCGCTAGCCTAGCACCAGTGAACTCTGCAACTGGAAGGACTGGATGAAAAGTGTTGAAAACTGTCTCCACTGATAAATAACACACTGGCTAACTTGGAAATGAGGTCCTATGTCTAAAATTCTGAACCAGCCCTTTAAGTGCCTGGCTTTGTGCATGGGTAGCACAGAATATCAGTGTAGGGTTAGGTTTTGCTAATCTAACTCCTTCGCGTTCCACTTCCAGGATTGCTCCGGTGCAGCTTGAAATTCCGCCAGATGTCCTTCTTTTCGGCAGGATGTCTGTTATCTTGTGCTATGTTTGTGTTGGAATTTTAAACTCCGGTGGATTTATGAGGACTATGGTTAACTGCTCCTCAGATCTCTGCCTAGTAAATCCAGACAGCTAGCTAGACTATCTGTCCAATCTGAGTTTTCTGTTGCACAACTAAAATAACTTCTGAACGTACACATGTTCCACCAAAACAAGTATCTTCCCGAGGCTATTTTGCAAGTGATCGGGGCTCTGCCCGCTGCTTAGCGCCACCCATGACGATTGTGATCGGTTTAAAGAAATGACAGTAAACCAGAGCACGTTTTCTTTCCCATCCCGGAATGCTGTATGGACTAGCCAGACCCTCCTCTGGTCTGGTAAGACCTAACTAGGTTTGGCTTGATTGGAACTAAAGGGTCGACCCTTGCCCAAACAGCCAGAAAATGAATGGATGGGTTATTTGCTACCTACTCTCTTCTGCCTCCACTCTGTACAGTGCCCCCATCCTTTCTCTGCCAGTTCCAGCAAAGCCAGAGATGCTGTTGACGGGCTACCTGGTTCAGCTGCACATGTCTTGGCACCCCTTCATCCTCGAGGGGTCAAGCAAAGGGAGATGCGGAGTGATGGACTGGACCTTTCCTGCGCTGCAAGGTCGAGCAGATGGCAGCGAAATAAACAGGTCCAATGCATCAGATGGATTGGCCTGAATAAGACAAACTGAACCACACACTGACGACGTGGAAAGAGCAGCTTCTATTCAATCATTCAACCCTGTATCGAGTGCGACGTTGTAAAACAAGCAGCCAAATTCTCAACAGTGACTCCGCTGGAGCTGGAATGGCAGTGTTCGCTCAAAGAAAGTGGATAATAACTTCCTCTTTCATTGGCAGCGGAAGCCATCATCTGGCAATTTCGCTTTATTCCTGACCAGCTTTAATTATCCTGCAATGAGGCTTGTCATAACCATTACATCATGTAGCAGAGCGGCGTAGCAATCCCAGGGGCAGCATCACTGACTGAGCCAATGAACTCCCATCTGGCCATGTAGATGGGACTGATGGCAGATTTCAAGCAATATGAATCTGCAGAAAGGAACTGAAGCTGCTGTGCATGTGTGTCACGTTTCCAGGAAAAATGACAATCATATGAACAGGAATTGTGAAAATGTTGTTCTGTAAACACATATTATGTTTAATAGTCATATTCTCATCAACTCACAATTATGGGCTCATTGTGCACCCGTCATATCTCACGCAGTTTAATCCCACACTGTTATTCCAGTCCTTTCACTCCCTGCACTGTTGATGTTCTCTTCTCCTCCCCGGCACTTATTCTGCCACGCGCAGAGCATTCCTCTCCTTGTTCAAACACTGCCTCCAGAATTCCTGCCCTTGTTAAAATACTCCTGTTCTCTTTCACTTTCTTTCTCTTTTTTTAATTTTCGCTCCGAGTCCGCAGTGCTCCCACCTCTGGAATGCAGAGGCCCTTTACCAAATCCCGCGGAGGAGAAAATGATGCATTGTCTGTCGCTTTTTCGTCACCAAGACTCAAGGGCAGCAAAATTGTTTTGAGGAGAAATTACAACTCTGTCTTTTGATATCTGCTCTTTCTCCCTTTGTTTGGAGGCGTTTAAAAAGTCTGCCACAAGCAGGGCCATAGGTACAATTGAGGACTGAGGGAGACCTAGGGGTTGACATTCTACAATTCAATTTCTGCACATGGTGGTTATTTGACAGGCTGATTACATTATTTTTGCACTGAATATACTTAAAGAAATGCTTATTCACTTTGTTGATGAGAACTAGATGGTCTGTAGTTATGGGGTTTTGTCCAAAGGAAACAAGATTGTTTAATCCGTAAACCACAAATTGTTGTTTTTACAGTTTGGGTTTTGTATGCTAGCTGTTTCCCCCTGTTTCCAGTTGTTATACTTTGCTAAGCTAAGCTAACCATCTCATGCTTCCAGCTTCATATTTAGTGTATGAGAGTGTTATCAGCTTTCCTATCGGAAGGATATAAATAATACAATAATTTCCCAAAATGTGAAACTATTCCTTTAAATTTGACTTCTTTTGGGTCAACAAAAACTCATAAGAGACTACAGTAGGGATATTGGTGCCATTGCATGATACCTTACTTAGGGAAATATTAGGATGTTTTAACCCCCTTTTTTAAATCAACAAAATAAAGTATATGCTAAATATAAACCTTTACCTGAATAAAATATAATTTAACCTTAGAAAAGTTTTATAGTTTAAATAAGGAAATATCTGATCAAAGAATAAATAAACAAACCTAAGAATCTGATGAATAGATTGATAGGCAACACTATAATGCACCCAGTATCCCTCCAGCACATTTTTATATCCGGCTGTGTGGAGTTGGCTTTGAAACAGCACACTATTATGAAAAATTCTAATAGTTTGACTCTGTTTACACAAGTTTCGACATTTTCTAGGAACCCTTTTGAACAAGGCAGAAAAAAAATGATACTTGATCATGATGACTCTTTGTGTGGGAAACAAGTTATCTCAAGTCATTACTGGAAGTTTTCATTTGTTATGAGAACAACACGATGTTGAGGCTCAAAAAGGATTAACATGCCACGACAGATAACTCCACAACGTAGCTATTATATATGTCCTGTATATCCATACAATTATGGAAGTAAAGCAGCAAACTATCATTACTGAATATCAGTTCAGTAACTGAGTGAAACAAGATGTTAGGAGAGGCTTCACAAAGCAGATTGGAAGTTATAAAGATGTCAACTATTTGAAGGTAAATACCCACAACACACATTTGTTTGAAGATGGATTATATTCAGTTAGTTCTTTGTTTGTTTCACATCCCTTTCCTCTAGTTTGAGATAAAAACAAGGGGATTTTTCTCTTTCGAGCCATTTCTTTTGGCGAATGACAAAACTAGTACAGCAAACTGACTGTGTATCACAAATGCTGTTAAAGGTAACAAAATATGCTTCCGAATCTAAATATTAATGAGAAGAAGCTGAGAAAGACTTGCTGCCTTTGAAAGAGTTTCATAAAATACAAACGCTTTGTTCACCAAAAACCTTGAGGGTGTTTCAAGGAAATAAAAATCCTTTTCTGTGAAGTTCACCTGAAAAAAAATAATGAAAATGTATTTGAAAGACTTCTGTAACAACAAAGTATTTGAATTAGGTGATCTTTGTGGGCCCTTGTCCAACCAGAAATAGACTGTAATTGACGTAGTTCCACTTTCGAGGGGAAAGGAATGACAATGCGGCTGGAAAAAAGCAAGTCAGTTGATCTAACTTTCTGAAGCTTACAATCTGCAGCATCTTAAGTGTCTGTAAGCAAATGTCAAAAAGAGGAGACATATTTGTGGTATGAAAAAAAAACCCGTATTATTGCTACTCTGCTGCCATGCCAGTGGAAATACCGCTACTCTCTCTCTCTCTCTCGCTCTCTCTCGCTCTCTCTCTCGCTCTCTCTCGCTCTCTCTCTCGCTCTCTCTCGCTCGCTCTCTCTTCCTTTTTTTCTCATGGAAAGCTGGATTTGGGAAAAGCCTTCCCTCTCTCCTCCTCCAGCCTTCACATCCGGGTCAGTTGGGTTGGTTGGAGCTGGATGCTGCCTTCAGGTGCCCGTCGTAAACTTGTATACTTCGAAGTTTGGAAGTTGTAAACACATTTCCTTCATGTATTTTAATAAATGTGCCACTTAAGATTGTTACTTTTTAGAAATGAACTTACACAGAACAATGCGTGGCATGTGTTGAGATTTTATGGATAAATGCTCATACAAAGTTGGCTTTTTATTACAAAAAAATTATGTTAAATTTGAAGGTTTTTTTGATATAATATTGACATAGGCTACAGGGCCAGCAATACGTCTATATTGCCCCCCCCTCCAGGTGTAGGTTAGGTCCTTAAGCCTAAATTACCACTTAACTAAAAGAGTATATATATAAACTAATACTATCGTTATTTATTGAGTGGCTTTCATGCTTTCTCTCTGCAATTATTAGTTTTCAGCTAAAGACATCATATAGATTATCCTAAATTCGGTTTTTAATTCTTTGCTAGGTCGTTTTTGAACACCGAACTGTCAATACCGATTTCTGAGGCATCGCTTGAAGGCATCACAAGTTGAGCAGCTCCCAGTTAATGCAAAGGCAGACTAATGATCCAGCTGCTGTGAGTGTGTGCGCTGACATGGATACAATTGGCTTTTACTGTTGAAACTGGACACATTACAGTGGTACGGTGACAGTGGAGTACTTCAAAGAGCGGTAAAACTTCTTCCACGGCCGCACTCATGTGATTTCCTCTTGTTTGAGCCATGTCCAAGAGCCTGAGAAAGAGGAAGAACCACTGGACTAACAAAGTCCATGAGAGTGTCCTTTGCAGAAATGAGGAGGGGGAGCTGGGGCTGGAGTTGAAGGGCGGCGCAGAGAATGGACTGTTCCCGGTTATCGGCGAGCTTCTCCCGGGCAGAGCGGTCTGCCACAGCGGCAAACTCTGCCAGGATGAACTCCTCCTGGAAGTCAATGATACCCCAGTGGCTGGACTCACCACCAGGGACGTCCACGCTGTCGTCAAACACAGCAAAGACCCCGTCCGAGTCAAGTGTGTCAAACAAGGTGAGGTTTTTAAGCTTTCACACCAACTTTCCCGCATTTCGTAATGATTTTTTTCCCGGACATAAAAAACAAACAAAAAAAAAAAACCGTTAGATTTTTGACACGCTTTTGTGTTTTGACAGAAGTGCTATTGTCTCCTAAAACTGATAGCCTTCCCTATGCTCGATGCTATAAACAAACCATGTTGAGAAAATTAACTTTTTGTAGTGTTTTGTTGTCGTTACAAGTCTTCTGGACTCAGACATTAATATTCTCTCCACAGTCGTTGTTGTAAAAAAGGTGTTTTAGACGTGTTTTGGTAAAGGTCTTGTTGCTATGTGGTGTAGCTTTTCAAGGGGGTGTGTTACATTTGTGGCAGTCAGAAAATACACACGCCAGTTTTACACACAATTCAAGTGCACAAGTATGGTTTCATCTTTGTACACAACTAATAATAACAAATATATAATACCCTATTGATGCTGTACTCACTGTAATATTTCTAAAAGTCACGCAGCCACCATAGGTCAGATTACTGAATATCCAATAGCAAGGTATAATACCACTGCATTGGATTAGATTAGATATTGGATACGATTATATTGGATTGCACTTTATCAGACTCCTTTGAAATGGTCCCAAACCAAGCCTGCTTCACATGCACACAAGGAATTAACTTCAGCACAATACTGTTACAAGCAAACATCTCCTGTATGGACATTAGGAATAGACATATTCACATATACCACATCATTATATATCACATATTTTATAATTGATGTGTATAGAGCTGAAACAGTTAATCAAGTTAATCTGCAGTCATTTTGAATTTTATTTATGAATCATTAATGATTTTTTTTAAAGCAACAATGCCAAGAATTCTTTAGTTCCGCTTCTCCAATGTGAAAATGTGCTGATTTTCTTCATCTTCTATGATAGTAAACTGAATATTTTTGGGTTGAGAGTGTTGATCAGACAAAACAAAAAGTTTGAATATTCAATTTGAGTTCTGGAAAATTGTAATGGACACTTTTGACTATTTTAGTTGCAGCCCTAGATGTATGTAATGACTGCGATAATGTATGTGGAAGTCGTTTCTTCTTGAAGGAGAGAAAATTGCTCTATATTTTCTTAACCTTTGAATCACATATGCTTTTTTTGCAAAGCAGACATTTTAGTATGCAATATTTATTATCCAATTTGTGGTACATTAAGTGGACTAAATTGGATTTGGAGAGCATATTGTATAAATGTTAGAACAATTTCCCAAGTCCCTATTTCAGCAATATAGCGGTGTCATGAGAAATGAAAAACACCATAAAGTATGATAAGGTCAGAGATATTGAATGCCACAGACACAGCGGTAGTCCCCTCAGGAATATATTTTTTTTTTCAAGCAAGTGCAGTGGATTGTTTAAGAAAGTGCTGTGGTTTCACTTTCAGACACATGAAGTCAAGATTGTGTTGTCCAGACTCCATAGTTGTTGGAGACATTTCTGAATTGCAACACATGCAGCTGCCAGAACACCCATGTTGACTCTCAACTTTTAAAAAAAAAAGAGCACAAGTCATTTAAATTTGCCTAACTCTCTCCAACTACATCTAACGCTTGTCAACTTTGTCCACTGGATGTGCAGCTCTTATGTCACGGACACACTTGTCTGGCCGTCTGTGTCTTTGATCCTTGCAGCTAATGACACTGGGTGTTATGCATTGTGAGCTGAGAGGAGGATCTGTTTTTTCATTTTAGGGTGAAAAAATCAGCAAAACCCCATAAGAGGCTTTGGATCAAAGTCTTAGCCTGTGTGTTTGTATGTGTGTGACGGCGTGGATGTGGGTGTGCGTTCAGCATCGCACCAGGGATTTAGTCAAAAGACGGCCAAGCCTATATCAAACTAATGTGTTACTTTTTTTACTCCATTAAATATTTATATCCTCCAGTGATTGCTAAAGTGATTGATATTCTTTCGTAGCTCTGCAGGCGTTTGCTCGATCGCTTGTTGACGGTGTCTAGTTGTTTTTAATATCAAGGTTGATATGTATATTAGTAAACATGTGCACAAGTAAATATTATGGGGGGAAAACACCCTTGCAGTGTCCTTACAGCAGGGTGTTCAATAACAGATAGTTTTCACTGCTCAGCAGCAGAGGCCCGTTAACTCCTACGATCTGTTTCAGCAGATTCCTTATTGAGTACAGTCAAAGAGCACAGTACAGTATTATCACAATAAGCCAGGGCTGACAGATGATACACATGTGCTCTTGCTCTGTGGCTTTATGCCATTCTTATGATACTTTCTAAAAAAGTGTGTGCAATTAAAAATCATTTGTATTGTTTACTTGTAATGATTTGCCTGCTCTAGAGCCACAGAGTGCTTCTAAAAAAAAAATGATTTCAAATGCTCCAAAATGTTCCACATGACATGGAAGCAGATACTGTAGTTGACAAGCAGATGTAGAAACACTCCTTTGAGCTGGATGACTGTAGCATAGCAGGGTGCCGTCATGTAGTGACGTGGACGGGTCTGATCTCAGAATGTACCGTTTACAACAGAACACTGTAACCGGTCTTACAGTACTGCAAAAACATGGTTAACTCCGGGAATATTTGTAGGACGGAAATTATTATTGGATTAATAGATAAGTTAATTGACACAAAACTATTTAATCTTCATTTTTTAGCAAAAAGTGCATTTTTACCCATATTAGAAAGACAATAATTAATTGATGAATTAATTGAGATTATAACAGGCAGATTCATCGATAATGAAAATAAACTTTAGTTGCAGCCCTAAAATTGGGACTATCCCCTAGGACTGTGTATTGGCAATAATCTGGCGATACGATACGTATCACGATACATGGGTCACGATTCAATATATTGCAATATATTTCGATACTGTGCGTAAGGCGATATATTGGAATTGTTTTAAAGTATAATTTTAGAAAAACTAATATTTAAAAAAAGACATGATGTGCATAAAAGTCAAAGAAGTTTACTTTAGGTAAACAATTCAGTACACAGAAAATCAAATTGCCAGTTTGGTTGTGGTTCACAGGTTCTTAGTGAGCACATTTTTATGTGCTAAAGTAGGCCAAAGTTCAGCCATAGCTACATTGTTAGCTTCTAGAAAAAAGTCAGCACTGCTAGGCTAGGACACTAGTGGTGCGTCTCAACATAGCCATGTAGCGGTAGGGGGTTTAAACACAACATAAACGTGAATCACTGTCTTACATGAATATTTTTGCACGTAAACTAAAAAAAAAAAAATTGAATACAGTATTGCTAAATAAAATATCACAATACTCAAGTGTATCGATTTTTTTCTTACACCCCTACTATCCCCTAGTTTGTCTCTTTTACATTTGCATGAAGACACTGACTGATCCTTGTTTTATAATCCCAGCAATGATCCAGAGAAAACAGTGTGGTCAAAAAAGTTTAAATGGAACTTATAACTTCTTCCAAATAAACTAATGCCAGTGACTATTGCTGAATACTGTCTGTAATATTTTACACTAAAAGCTTTATATACAGTAATGGAAAGCATTAAAAGTAAAAAAGAAAAAAACACTTTCTGTCTATTAAAACTTGTTTTATCGGCAGAGCTTTTTCTCTAGTGCTTGTGTTTAATGTTGTTTTCCCACTCAGTTTTACAGATGGTCGACAAATCACTTAGATTTAGATAAATACTGGTTATTGTTAGAACTGCTACAGCGTATGAGTGTATGCAGAACATTTTTATCATCCAGTATCGGGTGTACTTGAAAAACTATTGCATTTCTAAGCACAAATATATTAAAGGATAAAAAAAGCATCCAGCAATAATGATAGGGTAGTACTCTTTTAAAGTCTGAGCACTATTTTTCACATCAACTGCAAAAGTGTACTGGAGTTTTAGTTAAAGGTTTTGGTCAAACTCGGCTGTAAACAAAACCTTAGCTCACAGTGAACAGCTGCTTGGTATCGTTTTTTACACAATTTATTTTTTATTAACAGGAGCCACTTTACATAAACAAACTGCCAGCAATTAAAGTTCAAACCTTCTCATGCATTGGGTTACAGCTCCTTTAGCCTCCAGTCAATGAACAGAGTCACTGACCAGTTTACATACATGCATTTTTTTTTTTTTTTAAATACTTTTTTTTTTTTTGATTTTGTACACTCTGTTGATATATACAGTATATAACACACAGCCTTGCTCAAGGGAGGTGGTGAACTGGCACCTCTCCAGCTACCAGTCCACAATCCGTACGGGGACCCTCGGTTCCCAAGACAAGTCCTTACAGACTGAGCTACCGCTGCCCCGTTTTGCAGTGGCTCGCTGCTTCGCTAATATCACAACTGAAAATCTGCTGTTCCTTTTCTCTTAGGACATCTTGTCTGAAGTGCAAACTTTCATTACTATTTTCTCTGTAATTAAAAAAAGCCAGTTCATGATTCCCCTTCTTTCTGTTCTAGTGATCGTGAATCATGTTTATGCATTTAATCACTTATTGCCTACTGTAATATGACTGAATTTTTCACAGCGTCTGAACTCCTAGGGCCCTAACCCACTCTCGCACATATTAAGTGTTTTATTAGTCTCCGAGGTGAGGATTTGATTAGATTGCCACCAGCAATCAGGCCTGCCATATAGAACGTAATTAGGATCCCCACACAACACTGATGGGTATGTAAGAGAACACAGGGCACAATTACATTCCAAGAGACACAGTGAATTCTCATTAAAGTGCTCATATTATGTTCATTTTCAGGTTCATAATTGTATTTAGAGGTTATATCAGAATAGGGTTACATGGTTTAATATTCAAAAAACAGAATATGTTTGTTGTACTGCATATTGCTGCAGCTCCTCTTTTCACCCTGTGTTTTGAGCTCTCTGTTTTAGCTACAGAGTGAGACATCTCACTTTCTGTTCAATCTTTGTTGGGAGTCGCACATGTGCAGTAGCTACGTCAGCACTGCAAGCCAGTCAGAAGCAGAGTATGAAGGCGTGCCATGCTAGCAGCTAGGCGAGCATTATAACGTGTGTTACAAAGTGACGCTCGTTTGTCACAGAAGTAAAGGCTGGACTACAATAGAACTGTTTAGAGCAGTTTGTGAACAGTGTTTTCTGTTGGAGATGGTAAGTCCCTTTGGGGTGGACTTTGGGCTTTTTCACTTTGTAAACCTATTCCATGCACAAAAAGATATATAACACGATAAAGGAAAGGGGGAAAAAGCCAAAATGCATAATATGAGCACTTTAAAGCAAGACATTATGCATAATGTAAGGATGGGACTGAGGCTACTTCCTGTGGCTAATGTAGTCCATGTAGATGTGATGCCAGTAAAGGTCAAAGTTGGAATTCTTAACCCTCTAAGAGCACTATATATATATATATATATATATATATATATATATATATATATATATATATACTTGTTTAAAACTTCAAATTTGTTTTTGCATGATGTCCATTTTTGTAGGGATGCACTGATTCTATCCACTGTATTGGTGCCATTATTGACCTTTTTTAAGCATGCACTGCATGAGTGGCAGTGAAAGGCATTGATTGACTTGATAATGTGTTGGAGGTGTGATGCTGCTTCTCACAAATTGCAGTAAGAATATTTTGCCTGCAGCTCATCTAACCAGCATATTGCGATATATAAAACCGGTCCACTGAAAACTCCCCAACTAAGTTTAAAGTGATGCTATTTTCCGCATCACTGCAAATACAATGTATTTGTTACTGACTTCAGTGAAAAATATATTTTTTTTCCTGTAGTTGATTCACAATAAATGTCTCCATGTGATTCACGTATGAAAAGCTTAATGTGAAACAAGTGCAGCAGGAAGTTATCGTTTTAAATGAACAGTATCTTTGCATAGCAAATGCAGTCCCCATATGGCTCTAGGAGAGCATTCTGATTGGTGAAAATTGACAAATTACCTTTCAACTGAAATGCTCAGCGATCAACTTGGCACTTCATTAACATCGACAGTTTGTTCACATTTGAGGGGTTGGGGACCCCTGCACTATGGTAACCCTTTTGAGTGCTGCCATGTGTTTACACTGGACAAAATCAAAGCTCAACAACAAGGGATTAATCAATCCTAATCTGCCACTTTGTGGATATTTTTTAATCCTCCAGGTACACACAAGGCATGCAGGCAAGTATGTGAACAATGCCACTTACATCGCAGCTGCCTGCGAAATGGTAAAAAGCAAGTAAAGCGTTCCAAATCCATTGTCTCTTCACTCAGTCTTACCGTAGATAATCTGCATGAAGAGTAAACATTGAAACAGTCGCTTTCTCCGTAATTCATAAATTTTGCTGCCAAAGCATCAAGACAAATTAGCTTTATATCATATACCCTGCTCTGTTCCCTTCATTACACACACACACACACACACACACACACACACACACACACACACACACACACACACACAAAACACACAGAAATGCCCCAGTTCAGCTTCCTATTTCAGCTCCAGTGAAGGTTGAAGGATTAATGCAGCCAGCTATGGAGGCTGTCACTGCATCTTTCACTGCCACTACAGTGAAAAGCTCTTACAATAGCTGTACTCTAGTGTGGCTGCGAACTGTATGCTGATTGAGCCTCGCTGAGTGGTGTTGGATACAGGTGAGGGTAGACAGTTCCAGGTCAGCCGAAGGCAATCAGTGTTCTTTCTGGTGCCCACGTAGCGTTAGCTTGTGTTTGGGGAAAGTCATTACAAGAACCTGAGCACGGGGAGCTTTAGCAAGGCGACAATGGCAGTATGGATGGCCGTGACAGTTTGTCTGTTGGTCCCCTTCTTTAGTCCAGTCAAGTATTGGACGGATTGCTTTGAAATTGGTAGAGTCGTAAATTGGATCCTAATTCAATCACTCAGAAATAATTTTCAGGTATTTCTGTGCTTAGGTTGAGTGGAATTTATAATTCAGATTGCTACAAATCTACAACAGGATATACTATAGTTACATTAATTCCCGAAAAGTAACTATTGTAATCTTACAGTTGTGTAAATTTACATGTTCACCTTTTCAAACCAAAGCCGACCAGTGTCAGATCCGTATCGTAAGGCCACATTGGATAACTGGCCTATTCAGAAGGCTCAGAGATTATATTAGACTTAATGTGCAATAGGACATTTTAGACTTCCAATGATCTCAACGTGATGATGTTAATAGATTGTGTATTCTTATGACCTGTATTTCATTTTTGCGTGGGTCTTCCTATGCGTGACACGTTGCGCACCATCCAGCGGATCTCTGCAGACCAGACGGCTGCTCTGCTCCACCGGGAACTCCGTGCACTCGCTACGGCTTATTCTGTCCAGCCCCATACAACAAGCGTTTGAACATTGTTCCAAATTAGTTGTCACATAGTTTGAAAGAGACTGAATAAGTAAAAAGAAGTAACCACCTTAATATTTTCACTAACCTCCATCCAACGTGACACACCAGGAAACCCTCCAGAAAGTATTCGTTTCAGTATTACTCATATACTCGTCTACTGGCAATGGGAAAGGAGTCTATCTCCTAGGGGTAGTACGGTTCACAAAATCCACGGTTCGGTTCGTATCACGGTTTTAGGGTCACGGTTTTCGGTTCTGTACGGTTCTTGTTATTTTTTCTTTTAATCTTTAACACTCCAGAAATATACTTCAGCATATGATATATAGCTAAAATTAGCATATTGAATGCATGTTGTACAATACATGCATACAGTGGCAGTTCTATCTATTGTTTTATTTCCGCTGTCATCATAGGTAACATGAAATCCAAAATGTTCCCACACACCAGACTATATACGACGCTGGCACATCCTCCAACTCCGGGCAGCCTTCCTTATCTCTCCCACTTACCATTTCTGCATGTGATGTGACCTGTAAAATACGAGATTATATTCAGAACGAGACGGCATTAGAGTCTGTTTTGAAATTCGGGAGCAGCAAGAACCATGTGACGCGTTCATCCAATCAGCTGCCATGTGTTGCGTTCGTCACGCTCATCCCCCTCGTCGTTTCCAGTAAGTGTTTTAACATAGGTGTCGAAAGTGACGAACCGTGCGACGCACACACGCTCCGAACCGAGACAAGCGAACCGAGACAAGCGAACCGAGACAAGCGAACCGAGACAAGCGAACCGAGACAAGCGAACCGAGCGGTTCGGATGTTTTTTCATGAACCGTACACCCCTATTATCTGCTATTTTAAGTGGGTTTTCCGAAGTTAAAAAATCCTGCATATACGCACTAATTTTGGTTTACATACTAGCAACTGCTTGGCTCTTGCTCTCTTGCGAAAACCTTTTGCTAATAAAAGGCCAAAAAAGCCTACATTTATATTGAAATCTAATAAAAGAGCTGTGATTCTACCTCTCTTATTTTGCTC
Source organism: Sander lucioperca (assembly GCF_008315115.2). Taxonomy (NCBI): domain Eukaryota; kingdom Metazoa; phylum Chordata; class Actinopteri; order Perciformes; family Percidae; genus Sander; species Sander lucioperca. Next base: position 7,182,942 of record NC_050192.1, on the reverse strand, counting down.
ATATTATTCAGAATTTTCTATCCAGCACCTGTCTCACTTGTGTCTTGTGTCTTTGCCCTTTCAAAAAGATTTCTATGCAGTCTGTGACTATACCAACACAATCATTTGATTTGAGCAAATAACATGACCCCACAGAATGCTTATTAAAGGAGATTGTCTTCTCTGTTGTGGCCCTGTTTTTGACTAAAAGATGTATTTATACATACACGTCAATGTTTCCACTGTTAGCTAAACCAAGGAATACTTTACATGATACCAGCCTTTGCATAATGGTGTCTCAGGTCACCCTATACTACTCATGCGATGGTCGAGTCACTTGTTTGTGAACTGCATGCTGTATGGAAGCTCTGTGTTTGAGCAAATATGTAGGATGAAGTCATTTGTACACCATCAGCTAGTGTCAGCTGAAACTGAGGTCAGCCCTATTTTGCCCAAAGATAAAATTGTTTTGCAGGACAGAAATCCTCACCATAAAAATCCATACAACAAGGAAACAATTCACAAAACAGCATTGCACTAGCTATCCAGTACAGCTCAAGGGAAAACCAGTATGTTATGATACTTTCAAGTCAATGGTATGTGCCCAAGTAATGGGATGACTGATGTGAGTGATGATGAGTCTGGACCAGTCACTGGTCTGTTGGGGGTTTAAAAGATGGGACGGCGCGATCCCTGAGAATCTGTGTTGAGTCAGACACACACTGTTGCGTGGTCCAGTAATGATTCTGCATTACAGTCAGACTCATCGGTCTTCTTGTCACGGTCCCATTGAGAGTGTTAAGTTGCACCAGCAAGTGTAACACAGAAAGTGTGATACACATGCAGACTCACACACACATTAAGGTGTGTGTGTGTGTGTGTCTGTGTCTTTATGTGTCTGTGTGTGTGTGTCTCAGCATGCCTCTAGGGCCTTAGGACCACTTACCACATGCTGTCTAATCATGCTTGACAGAAGTTTGGTGGAGATATCCTGTTGTCGTTGCCTCTGTTACACTGTCTTGACTGCCAGGCTCACCTCTGGGGACAGGTACATGATAAGAAACACACACAAGCTCACCCACACACATGTATATAAACTGTCTTCTCCTCCTTGTCAACAGCAGCCATCTGTTGTGGCAAGTGGAAGTATTCCAAGGACTAAGCAATATCAAGGCTGCAAACTTTTGTGTGTGTGCAATATACATGTGTGGTAGCGGGCATGTGTACATGTGAAAACCAGACTTCACTAGTGTTGTAGTGTGTATTTGTGCCTCTGTGGCATTTAATTAACATTAACTGAATAGTATCAAGGAATCAGTGAAGCGTTATTTTTCTCTTTAAGCGGTGAACGAGGCTGAAGAAATCTTTATGACCTCCATTATCTAAGCTCTATAATGAATGGTGTCTGGAGCATGAAGAGACTGAGAATAGAAAGGAGCCCTTTACCTTTTCATTACAATGGATTATACTGTAGATGAATGAGAGACGGTGTGTACAGATAGTAGCTTATCTGTTTCGGTGTCTGTTTCTGTTGTCCCACAGAGCGGCTACTTCTGAGTAAAGAAGCTGTCACCTGCTTTGGTCCTTTTTATAAAACTTGTATACCTTTTCTGAATGAACCTACGACAGCAAGTCACATACAAGCACAACACGTGTAGTCTCGCATTGCCAGACCCTCCTCCTCAGCGCTGCGGAGGAGGGTCTGGCTAGTCCACACATCATTACGGGGTGGGAAAGAAATGTGCTCTGGTCTTTAAACCAAACACAATCGTCTTGGGCGTTGCTAAGCGCCGCACGGAGCAATGGCGCCGCTGCAAAATCGCCTCGGGAAGGAATTTGTTTTGGTGGAACGTGTACGTTCAAAGGTTGTTTTAGTCGTGCAACAAAAAACTCAGATTGGACAGATAGTCTAGCTAGCTGTCTGGAGATTTTTTTTGGAGACCATGAATGTCTCTACTGTATTTCATCCAATCCATCCAATAGCTTTTCAGATATTTCAGTCTGGGCAGTCTGACATCCATGGCACTAGCATGGCTAATATGCTAGTATATGAAACCTCTACCGAACTTAGACAATGATCTGCTAATATTCAATTTAATTGTATCTAAATTAGATAGAATTTATTTGTCCATTTGTTAGTTTGCCATGCAAGGAAGAGAGCGCTTCGAAACTTGGCACAGACTGACTCAGATTGTCTTATTTTTTTGGCAGGCAGTTGGACTACTAATCTTCCAAATGTGTCACACAGTCAGAGCATTTATTCTAAATCTCAATCTTTACCCATTTGATCTACACGTCTTGACTGAAATGACACATTTACGACTAAACGAGTGTTGCAGGTCGCTGTTGCGTCAAGGATGACAATGTGAAAGATTAATATGCTACTGTGATTGCCATGGTAATACTCACCACCTTTTTCCAAATCCAAGCAAATTAAAATGGAGGCAATAGAGTCACACCTAAAGTGAGAGGATCACAAAGTCATTAGTATTCTTTTTTTTTTTGGAGACCATGAATGCACTGTATTTTATGGCAATCCATCCAATAGCTTATCAGATATTTCAGTCTGGACTAAGGTGGTGGATCGACTGAGCGGCCAACAATGACATATGTAGAGCCATGGCACTAGCATCACTAATAATTGGTAGAAATGTTGAATATTTTTTATACATAAAGAGATATTTTGCTGATTTTGCACGGTTCTCCGAGCAGCCGAGGTCTGCTGAAATCCGCCTGGATGACGCGAAATGTGTCACAGAGGTCCACTGAGATCTGCGTTTGACATCGACTGCTCAAATGGCTGTGCCACGGAGGGGAGCCACACGTCATTCATCCAAACACACTACTCACAAAAATGACACAGAGCTGGATTTAAAATTGGCAAAGTATTCCTTTTAATCTGGACAACAAATCAGTCATCAAACTAGTCCAGTTAATTTTTCTGTTGTTCGACTTATCAGTTCATTGGCTAATTATTTCAGCACGTGGCAGATCTTGTGATTATAAACAGGTGTGATATTTTATTATGTGGAAATCCCTCCAGATGGCCCAACACATTTTACTCACAATAACTTTGAATTAATTATTCAGGCATTTTCGATGCACCAAATGAAAGAGGATTAAAGTTCTCATTCGTGTTTACAAGGATGTTGAGTACCCTTACATCAAACCCACCTACGCTCTGTCTGAACAGCACTAATAGTCACATGTTGGCCGCCGTTACTGTTAGTACAAAGCAGGAGGATGTGTGTTAACGTGCAGATGTGGTGGGAGAGAGCGCGTGCATAGCTTAATGATTGATGGATGTATTTGGCAATCCAACAATTAAAATTTTAAGAAGTTGCAGTGTGAGGTTGTGAACTATAATGAATAAAATACAAAGCCTGTGAAAGACTCTGTTTACTAGCTTGATGTTTTTTTTGTCGCTGACATTAACACCTAAGCTGTCATTGTGTATGTATTGTGTTTTGAGCACTTGATAGTGAATGATTTATCTCCCGCCTACTGTATATGTACACGGTTTTACATTGAGTGACACCAGGGATGTGTCATTTTTCTTACAGGAATGCTCATTTGTCGCAAAACGTCAAGTCTCAGTGACACCTCTATTGTCCCAAAGATAAGATGATTCTTCCCACCGTTGCAACAAATCAATGTTGTCATCTTTAGTCAAGTTGTATTTATCTTGCAAGTAGAGCGGTCTTGTTTTTCGCCTCCCTTAGGCCTCTTCTTTATCAAAACCCAATCAAAGTCACAAAGAGGAATACTGCAGACTCAGCAGCCCTGTAGGCAGATGATGAAGCCAGAGCAAACATCAGTGTTGGAGCTGTGATGAATCACTTAAGTAGCTAAGGATTGCTGTTGTGCAACCTGCAACATTTGATAGGTGCACGTCCCCTCTGGATACCGTAAGAGTTTGTAGAGGGAGATATTGTAAGCTTTTCATGTTGGTAAAAGTTAATATTCCTACACCCTCAAACCGCCAGTGGTACGAATATAAATGAGATCTAAATGGAATATTTTGAAACAAAAACATTGGGGAGGGTGAAATTGGCTGACCAGCTTACAGAGAGATGGGAATATTAAGCAAACTCCTCAGCCCACACTAGTTGTTGCTGATTCACCAAAAAAGGGAACAATCAATACAGAGGGAATAAAGTCGCTGTGGTTGGTCTGTCCTTCTCTGCCCGTCTCTTGGCAAGGATCAAACAGTCTTGTCTTTTTATTCTACATGGATGAGTGTTGGTGTGTGTGTGTGTGTGTGTGTGTGTGTGTGTGTGTGTGTGTGTGTGTTAGACAAAGTATTTGCATTTGTGTCCATCTTGGTGTGTTTCTGAGTGGATTAGGGTTGGACCAAGATGGATTGACAAAAAAAAAAGATTGACAAAAATACTGTTTCCCCTGCTTCCCAATAGTTCAGAAGCAAGACCTTTTTCTATAATATAAACTCACAGTAGCATTAGCATTTGACCCTTTGTTAAGCTAGCTGCTGTAATTAACATTAACTATGTGAGTTGGTTGAAAACTCTTGACTTTTTAATGTTGCCAGCTGATTCCCATGAAAATGAGAGACCCGCAAAAGGGCCTAACATATGCATTCGATGGCTACATACATGATGTCATGCTCACTGGAATCAGGCTAAAGCTACATGTCCCAGGCAAAAAGTCAGCATCCTCACCAGTTGATGATCAACGTAGAAGAATATGGGAATAAAGAAGCAGCATTGTTCTTGTATTGCTGGGTAGAGCTACGTAGTCTTTTGTATTATTTGTACCAGTATTATTAGAACAAATTAAAAAAGTACACAAAAACACACCATCAGCCTGATTTATTGATCTACCTGAAGTGTTGCAAGCGAGAATTGCGGTCCAGAACTGACAGAGCAGCAGTTCGTGACAAGGTAAAGATACTGCAATAAGACTGTAAATAAGTAATTGATTTACCCCCGTTGCAGTATAGATCGTACAAGAAGCGATGAGACACATTATTAGCATGTCTATTAAATTAAACCTGCCACTGGCTCTGTGTTGTAACAGTCTATGCACTGACAACATCCGTCTTACTCTGCTGTCTTACTGAGGATTCATATGTCCTTGAGGCCACTATTATCTGTGTATAGTTTTGAGTTTTTTTTGGGATTCCTGTCAAGTCCCGTACTAGCCTTCAGCTTCCTTTTAGCAACCAGCCTCCGCTCTTAGTTTTGCCTCCAGCGAGGTCACCTCCAGCTGCTTTAAGCCAGCTCACATCGTCAGGTTTTTACAAATGTAGCACCGTCTCTCTCTCTCTCTCTCTCGCTTTTCTTCCCCCCCTGTTCCCCATCTCCCTCCTTCCCATTCGCACGCTCATTTCATCCCGTTCTCCGCTGGGAACTCAGAGTGGCACGTTTAAATAGGTTCGGGAGATGAAGAGACTGACGGCTCAGCTCAGCCCGTCTGTCCTTGCGCTCGCAGACATTATTCATGCCGACGTAACCGCCAGCCACAGAGCGAGGGGCCTTCTGAAAGACCGCCTGGCCATGAGACAGAGAGAAAGACACACCTGATGCTCAACAGATGCAGGGAAAGCACGGAAATGAGGGAGGAGAGAGAGTTGACAGTGAGAGGTGAAGGCGTGGCACTTTGCTTTTCACACTATTCTGGTGTTAATTTGATTGATAATCAACCAGATGAAGGAAACATCTTTGGGCATCAGGTGTTACTTCCTTTGACACAGATTTGTTTTTTGGTTTTCAGTTGTATATGATTTTAAGTCCTGTTATATTTTACTTTCCTGAATTTGGTTGTTGTTTTATTTAAATAAAGTTTATCCTAAAACAACAAAGGATACAGTAATAAGATTATCTGTTTGACAAATGAGGTATAGTTTTATGTGATGAAAAATAATTTTAAGAATCCATTGTTACATTTTTTTTTTTTACTTTGGCTGGTTTCTGTCATTATTGCATCAAAATGATATAGTAAAGCACACTTAGCTAAAGTACAACACATAACTGTATCACGAGAAGAAAATACAAAGCAGTGTTTACTTTAATTTAATACAACTTTCAAACTGACTGATTCTCAAAGGAATATATGATGGATTCAATTATGCATCTTAGAAACAACAGACAACAAATTTGACTTCTCCATATGCCTTTCTGAGTTTATTGTTTCATTGCCGTTTTGATTATCTGGACATGTACCTGTAGGCCTATGTCAAAATTGGACAATGATATGATATAGAGAACAAAACTGAGATCTTCAAAATTGATGAAGTCTGCATTACAGATAAGTGGCGCTGTGATTGTTGAGGTGAAATGGATGACTGTCCCTGCTTCGCCATCAGAGCCATATTAATCATTATTTTTCATAATTTTCCATGCACTATGACACAATCTACAGCTGACTAGCTTGACTGTTTTCACATAGTGTACCCGAAGTATATGAAACCTCTAACTGACTTAGACAATGATTTGCAAATATTCAATTGAATTGTGTCTAAATTTGATGGAATTCATTTGTCCATTTATTAGTTTGTCACGCAAGGAACAGAGTGTTTTAAAACTTGGCACAGACTGACTCAGATTGTCTTATTTTTTTGGCAGGCAGTTGGACTACTAATCTTCCAAATGTGTCACACAGTCAGAGCATTTATTCTAAATCTCAATCTTTACCCATTTGCTCTGCGCGTCTTGACTGAAATGACACATTTACGACTACAAACGAATGTTGCAGGATGACAATGTGAAAGATAAATATACTGCTGTGATTGCCATGGTAATACTATCCCAATCCAAGTAAACCAAATAGGAAATAGAGGGAGAAAAAATCTATTGTCACTGACTCACCTTTGATTGTAATGACAGCATCCGTGCCCAAGAGGCTACAGTGTACAGACCAGTTTAATTGTGTGATCACTCGATTTAATCATCCCTCTGTCTTTCTACTTATTTTACTGTCATGGTGTAAATGCACTGTAAGGTGTGACATAGTGTCTTTTATCAACTGACAGCTTTCAAGAGACCAACCAAGCCACTTAGATAATGCTGCATTCGAATGCAGGTGTGGGTGTTTGGATATCTCAGACTTCAAAGTTAGTCCAAGTGAATCAAACCCAAATCTAGCACTTAAACGAATAAGTAATTGATCACAATTGTAATTATCGATTAATCATCGGGCAAAAGTGCCAAAAATGCTGTGATTCCAGCTGCTTACATTTTCTTATTAAACTTTATAGACCATGTATCAATCAACAGATTAGTCCATATCAAATATAATATAATGTTGGCTGCAGTTACTCAGATGAAGACATTCATTGTTTTTAAGTAATAAGCAAATGTAATATCATATTGAACACTAAAGAAAGATGGACTACTCTGAGTACTAAGCCTTGTACTACACAGTGATTGATAAAGTTAACAATAGCTTATGTGAAATAAGTTGTTTTTTTGCGCTGCATTTGTATACATTTTTTTACAGTTTAGCTTAAAATTAGTGCAAAGTTGGATGTTAAAATCAATCTTTTGTGTTAGTTGGCCAGCTTGTTTGTCCTGCTGCCAGAATAAAATGCAGAAGAATCTTTGGGCTGTTGGCCATACCATAGTGTGGCCACTCTGTGTTCTAAATAACCCATGGCTCTTGGCTGTTATTTTCTCCCCTGTGCTTGGTTTCTTTAAACATTGATTTTATACTTCAGGAGCTTTGTGCACGGTGAAAATATGTTGTCCAAAATATGCCCTCTTTGACTTTATCCTTCCAGCGCAGTTGAGTCAGGCATTGTGAGCTTGGTGATTGTAGTAGGAAGCAAAACTTGGACTCGACTGTTGATTGAAAACTCATCCCGCTCTGGGCTACTGCGAGATCAGCGTTCCGTCCTAAAATGTATTCAATTTTAAAAACTCATATCTCTACATTTCATGCCAGGGAAGAGTGCATTTGCAGCCAGTGATGAAGAGAGTGGAAAATGTACAGTAGAACACACACTCACACTTTTCCCCACAAGTTCTCATTGCCCCCAGGCAGCAGAGCCATGCTGTGCTGCTTTTGAACCACAGGGATGTACAAAAGGCACCAGGCAGCCGTCTGGCATCACATCGTCCTCATCTCTTTCATGGGTCTCAACAGAATTGCTGTTATTCACCACAAGGTATGCAGTAATTAGACTGAGGTCAAGGGAGTGTGTGGCCTCTCTCCCTCCTGACCCAATGCAACATCCTTTAAGAAGTGGGACGTAAAGTGTTGCCTGACTTCCTCCAACAATTAACCAAATCGCCCTGGTTTTACCCTCCCTTCATTCCTGCCCTGCTGTTTGCACTCTGCCTTCATTAATATCCCTTCCTCTAACTCCCTCCCCCTGTTCTCTTTTCTTTCAGTGTAAAGGCAGTGGGGAAAAACAGACTTTAATGAAATGAGGAGAATGAAAAGATTTTTTTAAAGGCGCAATCCTTTTGTACTCCCTCGCTCTCCGAGTTGAAGCTTACTCCTCAGGCATAAATATGGGATTTGTGCCTTTTTAGTCTTTTCGGTGGAACTAGATTGAAAGGTCACAGTTTACAAGTCTCCTGTTGCTCGTCGAATTAATTCTACCTAATGCTCACATTTATGCACACAGTTGAAAATGACTTTGTGCACTGACCACAGAAGTGTAGTGTAGTTCCTGCACTGAATAATTGCATTATCTCTCCTTTAGTTAATGAGCCTTTTGTTCGCTTTCTCAGTAGGCTCAATTTATTTTAGATTATTGTGTCACTTGGGTCAAACACTATTCTTTTTTACTACCTCAGTGGTGTGCCCCACTCTTTGCACACTACATATACCATGCTTTATGTGTCAAATGTTTTGGGTAAGCTTGAATTATTTAAGTTTGTTTCTGGTCCCTCAACAGTGTCAATATGTCCTGACCTTACAAATGGAAATGATAATACACCTAAACCATACAAGGCAATACCAGAATACAGCATGTTATATTGGAGCAGAGCTGTCTGACTTGATAGACTTCTCTAAGCTCACATGTGTTAAAGTCTGACTGCTGTGGTGAAATGTAATGCTGCTCCCTTGTAACACTGGCTTCTCTAAGCTCATTAAAATGTTCAGTAGCCTGTGGCTTCAGTCCAGTGGCCCAGACCAATGCGTCTGTTAGCTGCTCCGTCAATCCGTGGACTGACTACTGTATGACCCTCCTCTGGTTCCTGTGGCAGACTGTATGGCTTTAGCCCGGTCCGGCCAAGATTCTAGCCATTATGATGAGTGATGGGTCTCTGTTATTCTAACTTGAAAGCACCCATTGTTATTCTGATTAGGCGTGGCAAATGAGGGCTACATTGCTAAACTTCCTTTCTATCGCTCCACTCACTTTTCTACATCCACTCTCTCTGTTGCTCTCCTACATTCTCTCACGTCGCTTCCCTCTTCTCTTCCTGTGCCAGTGGGCATTGTGGGTGTTGTCATCCTGTCACTGCAACACCCAGACCTCATGCGGAGAGGAGTTGCATGGTGTTTTTCTGTATCTGTGACTGAATGCCGCAGAAAACGCCTTGGCGCCAAGTAAGTCCCAAATGGGAGTGCAGTGCCAGCCACAGCTTTGCCACCCCTGAAAAGATGCTCGGCTGAAATGAAGCAAAGCCACCCTAGCAGTGTGGACATAAAGCAGAGTAGTTTTCACCTCTGCATAGGAAAGAATGGGTTCACAGGCACCTAGTGCTTGTAAGAGGGATGGGTTGGGAGAGAACTGTGATTTGTTTACCACTAGCTCCACCTACATGTGTACTTGTGTCATTAAATAATCAATGTAGTAGTCCAAACCACGCTTTTACCCTAAGATAAGTCCTTAAATACTGACTATCTGCCTATACTGGAATGTTTGACGGCTAACTCTGCGTTGAGAAAATATAGCCGTCAATACAGTTTTCATTCGATGGTTTTCCTATCTTCAGCTTCAGTATGAAAAAAGTACTGACGTTCAAATGCCACCAATAGCAGCACTTGTTATCATGTAATTAGTCGTTTTGCATGATTCACAGTTCTCTTGATGGGTCATTTTTGAAAGCTGTCTAACCCAAAGCAAAAATAACAAAGGATTGGGAAAGGATCAAGCTTTGGATCGGTTACAATCCCTGCACAATGCTGCTAATTTGCTTGGTGCATCCTTATTTCTGGGCCTGAAGTTTTTTAACAGTATAGGGCTACAATTCTGGATGAATGCCAGTAACATAATTGGGTCCCTGGGTTAAATAGGACCCTTGTTTACTGTGAAGTGGCCCCTAGCCTGCAGCAAGGGCCTTCAGAGGAGAATATAAATGTTAATGTATTAAATAGATCCTCAATGGCTAATTACTAAGCTGACAATCCACACACCAGAACTCCAGCTAATTGTATTTAGTATAATTCTCTGTTGCAATTGCTTGGAGCTCGGCATCATTTTACTATTGAAGAACTCCCTATTCAGCTTGGACACAACATTCTAGTGGAGGCCTTTGAAGTGGTTCCAGGTCCGTTACAACCATTTACTTTTGGCTATATGGATACATTTGGATAAATCAGCAATGTTAATGACTCTGTGTTACTTTCAAATACACATTCAGACTGCTTAATGTTCATAGACATTACATCTGCTGTATCTAATCCAACAGATAAGGTATTACCAACAATGCTGGGTTGCTGGCCTACCAAGACTTCCGCTTCCTCTAGATTGTCATAACCAATTTGGCCCTCTTTGTTACACCTACCTGTATTTACCTGACTGGTACACTCTGAATGTGCCTACTTCAGTTAAGTTGTGCAGTGACCGTCTGTGCAGAAAGGCATTGAGACATTTCTAAACGCTCTGCTCTCTCCACTGAATGCCTTTCATAAGCGCTGGAGGATAAATATGAATCCTGGCCACTTGTCGTCACACATTACAGTCGTTGATTTTGCACTGTGCACCTTTACAGTTACACACTGCTGGTTTGTGAGGAAGATATGGCGTGTTCACCGTATGTATGTAGGTCTGCGTACACAAAGACCAAGTGCACGGAAGACTTTTTGTGCCTGCCTCTGAGATTTTGTTTTCAAGGAAATAAATGAACATGGTCCCAAAAATAATTTGTGTGTGTGTCTTACACTGCATGCTTTGCCTGAGCAAGTGACACAGTCACAGTCAGTCTTACGTTTTTACAACATGTTATTAGTATGCCAAGGATGCTGTGTGTCGTGTGTGTGCTTTTTGGTACTTGCTTTCTCATTCTCCTGCTCCAACATTCAAATCCTCTCATCTTACAACTGTGATGCCCTTATCAGCATGCCAACAGTGTAAGGTAATCCTTGTGCAAATAAATACAAACACTCTTTCTCTCTCTATTCCCCCTTCAATTCATTCCAGCAAACAAGCGTCCTTCCAGTGATGTGTATAAAGTAGCTGGGAGAGTACAGACTTGGCACATGGACTCTTCAGCCCTGGCCCGCGGTACTAATGAGGTCAAACAGATATACACAGTTCCCTAAACATCTATGTCCAAGACATTCCAGTGCAGCCACTGTGCAGCCTGGATGCATTTCTACTTGTTGCGGAAAGCTGTTTCCACTGTGGCTCAGCAAATTATCACAGCAGCTTGGCCTAAGGCATGTTGAGATTCATGTCTTTTCACTGTTAGCAAGGACAAGAATTTAGTGTTGTCTTGTAAGCTTCCAGAGCCTCCTACTACTACACCCACAGGGTGGAGAAATGGCCACTTTATGCACATAAAACTCTTTATTCAAGAACCGTACTAAACTGTTTATAGCCAGCTGATGTTGACCGCCAAACTCTACAGCTCCCAGTCATTCATGGTGTTTGGTTTAAGCTTGAAAATATATAGCCAAGCTTGCTGTTAAGCTGTTGGTTGTAACTGCCAGATATGTGTCACCGGGATGTCATTTTAAATAATAATAATTGTTTTGGCCTTGTTTGTTTATTAGTAAATTAATAATCCACACATTAACAGTTTGGGGAGTTTTACTAAAAAATAACAGGCTTAATACTATGCAGATACCTTAATCTAGTAAAAACATTATTTAGTCAGATTAGTTAAATTTCTTTGATATCAGTAGTATCTGTTTACTACTGGAGTGGAGCGCATACAGTCAATATCCATCCATCCACTTTCTAACCAGCCTGTCCTATGCAAGGTAGCAGAGGATGGTGCCAGTCTGTCTCAGGGCAGAGCCTGAATGTCTTTGGACCACCACGGACACCCACGGCGACAGGGAGAGAACATGCTCGGCTCAGAATTTGTAACAAGTGGTAGTATATTGGGGGGAGATCATACAATCAGAGTCTGTTCAAGGGAGGGGCCAGATGTGGATGACCTTCTTGATTTTGTTCTGGCTGTCCACTGACTCCTGGTCAAGGACTTTTGGCGCTTTTCCATTACATGGTACCAGCTCGACTCGCCTCGACTCTACTCGCCTTTTTTGGTTTTCCATTACGAAAAAAAGTACCTGGTACCTGCTAACAGGTACTTTTTTTAGTACCTCCTCAGTCGAGGTGCGACAGACGGGGGTGTCCTGAACAAACCCGCTATTTTTAAACAGTTTAGCCAGCTGTTTTTTTTTGCTGCCTCCAGCTTAATTTGAAACAAAATGTGTCTTCTGGCAACAACAACACACACCTTCGACGATCTGTGTGTGTGTCGCGTTAGGTCACAGTAGTTTACTGCGGCGCCGCTTGTTTACAGTTCTGCGGAGGCTCCGGCAGAGCTTTTGCCGTAGTCTAACTACACACACACATGGCCGGCTCCACGCACACACCAGCGCACAAGTATAAACATCAGGCCACTTTTACATAGGATACACAGGCTACGGCGAAAGCTCTACGCGGAGCCTCCACAGAACTGTAAAACAAACTCAAGTGGCCTGATGTTTATACTTGTGCGCTGGTGTGTGCATTGATACGGCATAACGACCAGTCACGCTGAGGCGGTACTAAAATCTGCAATGGAAAACGGACGCACAGTGTGTCGAGGCGAGTCGAGCAGGTACTATGTAATGGAAAAACGCCATTTGACACCGTCCCAGTTGATGCTGTGACCAGTTTTGTTCAGCTCATTCAGTTGATTGAGTTGATTTTAAGAAAGTGCTGTAAATTGTTCCAGGAGTTGGGTGCACTAAAAGTAAAAGCCGTTTTTTCCAAGTTCAGACCGAGCTCTTGGAACATGAAGTAAAAGCCAATCAGCAGAGCGAGTCTGATAATGTCCCTCTGAGTAACAGAGAAGTTCTGTAAGGTAAGATGGCAGTTTTCCAATAAGAGCCTTAGAGATGAAGAGATTCCAGTGAGCATCACGTCTTTCTTAGAGAGAAGACCACCCAACGCTTTCATATAAAATACAGTGACCATAGGCATGACAGCAGGTTATAAATCTCAAGGCAGAGTGATAGACTGAGTCCAGACATTTAAGAGTTGAAGATGATGCATGTCTATAAATCACATCACCATAGTCTAAGACAGACATGAAAACTGCCTCAACAATCCTTTTCCTACAAAACATGGGAAAGATGCTTTCGTTTCTGTAGAAATAGCCTTTTTTCCCCCTAATGTCAGTTACCATTGTTGATTTAGTCTTTTGCCCAGAGTCTTTGCCATTTTACTGATGCATTGCTCCCTACAGCTGTTGTGTCCCACACTTAAATCACCTGATGACACCCGAGCCAGCTCCATTTGCTGAATAAAGACTGTGAGATGCAGTTGGAATCTCTGAAACCTAGTAAGGAAAGATATTAGATTATTTGTTACGGATACTGTTCCCAAAGGTCAAAAAAATGAACTTCCATGCTCAAAAGAAATTCAAGCTTCCCATAGCCGACTAGACTTTTGTTTTTAGACTAGACTTTTGCGACCTCACGTTCACAGAGCTTCAGACAATTTATCACTCTCCCCTTATTTGTCCAGTGTAAGCTGTTGTCCTCATCTTTGTCATACAACTTTAGAAAAACCGTGACGCACCTCCTGATGAAGGTGATGATGTGATTAGATTTGCTATGATCGGAACACAGCTGAACATTCACCGTTCAAACACAACTGCTGATTTTTTTAATTGAAATCCTTACCCAACAGCTTTTATCATTGTAAGGAAAGTTGCAAATGTTGCTAAATTACATCTTAGCATGAGCTTTAACACAAGTTTACAGAATCGGTCCAGATCAGTTTTGTCACCTCCTCCCTCCTCTCTGAAGGCAAAGGGAGTCACAGCCACTGGAATGTAAAGAATGCAGCTGTAGCAAAAACAAAGGAAAGTAAGCGCTTATGACAGATGTGCAACCTCATCTAAGCTTCAGAGTAAACCATTCAGGCAGTATATGGTTTCCCCTCTCTTTCCAAAGAGTTGGACTGAGGAGAATTTACAGTACATGACAGCAGCAGTGCCACAAGTTTTTTTTTTTTTTTTTTTTTTGCTACGTCGTGTTTTAAGTCTTCCGATGATGAATCTCTAAAATTAGGTCTATGAGCCAGGAGTTAATGAGTCACTTTTTAAACAGACCGTTGAGATTTAATGAGGCATAACAGATTGCACATTGAATAAAAGTTTTTTTTTTTTTTTAACTGTTGTGTCTTCCATATTAAAAACTTGATCCAGAACATTACAGTATGACTTGCCCCTTCGAAGGCTGATGTTTAAATGCCTTGTGAGTAACCTCCTTCTGTGTTCAGACCTACAGATACAAAGAGGCAGACTGTCTCACTCCTCTTAGTAATCTGTAACGTTTGGACAAGTTTATGCTAATCACGTAAGTTACTTATTCCGCTCTGATTGGGAAGGTGGGCAGTCACATCTTTGCTCCTCTGATGCTATGTAGCAGTTTTTCAGTGAAAACGAGTGTGAGCCCCCTGTTTGTTGGCTCTTCGTAGCTGCAAAGTTCCCCAACAGAAAGTAGCTGAGTCAGGGCAGGGCCCTGCTTAGTACTCTAATGCTGTTGTTCCCAACCTTTTTGGCTCCAGACCTCTTAGAAAACAACAAATGTTGCTAACAACCAGAGATACTGTATCTTTTTTTTTATATCACACGCTCTTCTTCCTTGTTAAAACCTGGCAGCGATATTACCCACAATGCTACTTGACCGTCCATAGCTAATGTGGAGATTTGGTTGTGTTGTGCTTGTATTGGCTAATGTAGCCTCGAGCCGCTGGCATCAAGCAGAAATGAGAAGCGGGTTGCAGAGGTCTGGTACGCTCTCTTCTTTCTAACTCCACACCTCCCAGATGTTTTCATTTTCAAACTTGTAGTCTTCAGACCCAACTGATGCAGACTCAAATGACACCACTTGAGGCAGTTTGTCAGGAGCACGTTCAATCTCAAAACGGTGTGCACCGTTTTGCTACGGTTTCCTTGTTGAACGACACGTTTCCTCAGAATGGTGAGGAAATCTAATCATCTAACGGCTTTGAGATATGTTTTCTCTTGTTTGGTGGGTGTGTCTTGCGTTTATTGGCTGTGTAACAGGTGATACCCAATGAGCAGAGACGTGTATGTAAACTCCTAATAATAAGGCAAAGCACTTGCGCACACAACAACCTGGTCTCACAGAATTCCGTGAAATGAACACGGCCCCTTAATTCAAAATCTGTGGCAGTTTCACGGAATCGCCGAAAATTCCGTGAAGGGCCCACAGAAGTGATGCCTATGTAAGTCAATGCAACCTGGTCTCACAGAGTTCCGTGAAATGAACACAGCCCCTTAACTAAAAATCTGTACTTCACAAAAGTACTACACTTTAAATATTTTTTTTACCATGGCTGAGTGATGTCACCTTGATATTGCATTGTGCTGTTAAGGGGCCGTATTCATTTCACGGAATTCTGTGAGGCCAGGTTACACACAACAGGGTGTTGAACGCACCCAGTTTCAGTTTAAAGAAACGTGTTGCTACGTTTCATCGGGGCTGAACGATCGCGGCCGAGGTTTCACACAGCTCCCTCTGAAGCAACAAAAGTCTCTGTAGGGCTGGGCAATATATCGATATTATATCAATATCGTGATATGAGACTAGATATCGTTTTAGATTTTGGATATCGTAATATCGTGATATGACATAAGTGTTGTCTTTTCCTGGTTTTAAAGGCTGCATTACAGTAAAGTGATGTACATTTCTGAACTTACCAGACTGTTCTAGCGGTTCTATTATTTGCCTTTTCCCCACTTAGACATTATGTCCACATTACTGATGATTATTTATCTAAAATCTAAGTGTGAAGATATTTTGTTAAAGCACCAATTGTCAACCCTAGAATATCACCGCAATATCGATATCGAGGTATTTGGTCAAGAATATTGTGATATGTGATTTTCTCCTTATCGCCCAGCCCTAAGTCTCTGTACACCTTTTTCCAAATGCCCTCGTACTCCTCAGCCGGTAAACAGACTTTTTGATGTGTGAAATTGGTGGAGTTCCCTTTTAATTGATTGATGAATAAGCAGCAGGTCCTGAATAGATTTCCATCACATTATAAAAGGTGTGCCATGCTTATCTGAACATGGAACGCACATTCCTGTAATGTACCCTGTAAAGCATATTCTGGTGGTGTACATAAGAATCAGGGCGGGGCAAATCATGAAAACAATTGTGAAATGTTGCGGCTTGCCTGTGACTCATTAGCTCTCTCTGGCCCATATGGCCTCACCAGGGCAACAAAGTGGCAAGAAGCCTTGGGACCTGTCGCCCCCCCCTCCACATGGGCAGATTAATCACCACTTTCGACAAGAGACAACTACAGGCCATACACTCATTAATAAGTACTCAGCAGCCGGGAAAAACTGTGAGCAACAAAACCGTCTTCTTATTTATTGTCATCCCTCTTTTGTTGACTTGTTTGTTAATTTCTTTTATATGCTTGTGTTGTTGACTCTGTTTCCGTAGTCTCAAAGCTCTGAAACGTTCAAGAATGATTGCATTGATTCAGACTGAGCAATTGGCATCTTGGGAGCAGCTGTGAAATACAAATGTGCTCACTCACCTTATCTCCCTCCTTGTTCTTGGTGCTGTGACCTCCCTATCTCCTGTTCTCACTCAGGAGAGAAACAATGAGACGGCCTCTGGGATTCAGCTTCCGAGGAAATCTGTGTGAGCAGGAGGGTTTGTGTTGCTGTTTTGCCTGGGAAGCAGCACATAAGCCATTCATTCCCTGTCTCGCATTTTCTTATTGGCTTAAAGCAATTAAAGTCTCTTTGCGGCAGGGACAGCTCTCGGCAATTCAAGTTTGAGAGAATAGAGACAAAGGATTGTGCCTTACTGCCTGCTTGCTAGTAAATAAGGAGACTTACATACGGAGTAACAGTCTAACGGCGCTGCACTGAATTCAGAATGGTGCTGCCAAGGGGAAGCAAAAATACTCTTAATTTCCCTCCAGAGCTACTAAGTGTACTCAGATTTATATCAGTATACAGCTGTGCTAGACTATGTCAGCTACTAGTTAAGTTCAAATGCACTTTAATAGATCTAGATATTTGAAGTATGCAGCACAATATTTCTCCACCAAATGTCATCCTTGGTTTTGTTCATGATGATTGAACATACTGTCCTTGTTGAATAATGTATCCTTGGCATAATGGTTTCCATCACATTGTATTTTTATTTTTATTTTTACGTGTCAGTGGATGTTTTAATCTCTGAACCGAAGAGACTGTTCCCGTCAAAATGAATAGACTTCACAGTGGGATGAGGGCAATCTGTCACAACGTTATTATTATTATTATTATTATTATATATTAATATTAATTGGTGTTTGCCATTGCTGTGGAGGGGTTGTACACAATGAAACGCAATAAAATGCAACTTGACAGAGGGCTGGGCGATATGAAGAAAATCAAATATCGTGATATTTTTGGCCAAATACCTTGATATTGTGACGGTATTGTAGGGTTGAGATTTGTGATGAATAATCATCAGTAATGTGGATATAATGATTAAGTGGGTAAAGGCAAATAATAGAACAGCTAACAGTCTAGTAAGTTTAGAAAATTACATCACTTTACTGTAATGCAGTCTGTAAAACCAGGAAAAGATAACACTTATGTCATATTTCAGGTTTAAAAAAAATCTAAGATGATATCAAGTGTCATATCACGATATCGATATAATATCGATAAATTGCCCAGCCCTACCTTGACGTTTTGAAAATTAGGATTATGGTGTGGTGGGTGGGCATACTGAATTAGACAGCTTTGTACATTGGTTCCAAATAATTTTTCATGATCTAGAAATCCTGTATGAAGATGCCAGTAAATTTAACGAAACACACATATACTTACACAAGTTACTAGCTTGAACGGTGATGCTTTATACCCAATTAGGACAAAACAATGACATGAGATAAGAGATTTGTTATTGGCCAGTCCAGTTTTCTCTTGACAGGACAGTCCAGGAGACAGTTTTTCATTCCAAAGTTTCAAATAGTCATCTTTTTTTTGAGTTTCTTGCCAGTGTCCACACCAGTCACCAGAATGTCATTTGGGCAAATACAGTACGTACCTGTCAGGTTTCTAGTTTTGCCTGTAAGACTCTGTTTAAGATGCTGGCTTAGGCTGGGAAATGGAGAAAAAAAATCCCACGGATTGTCACCAGGGCTGGGCAATATATCGATATCGTGATATGAGACTAGATATCGTCTCAGATTTTGGATATCGTTATATCGTGATATGACATAAGTGCTGCATTAGAGTAAAGTGATGTACTTTTCTGAACTTACCAGACTGTTGTAACTGTTATTTGCCTTTTCCCCACCTAGACATTATGTCCACATTACTGATGATTATTTATCTAAAATCTAAGTGTGAAGATATTTTGTTAAAGCACCAATTGTCAACCCTAGAATATCGCCGCAATATCGATGTATCGAGGTATTTGGTCAAGAATATCGTGATATCTGATTTTCTCCCTATCGCCCAGCCCTAATTGTCACACAATCAACGGAAATTAAAAGTACGTGTTGTAAGTTCAGTGATAAAATGGCGATTCACTGCGGAGTGCCCTCAGTTGCTGTTCACCTGACAGCACTGTGAGGAGAGGTAATTGGTGGAGGAAACCGCCCCGTGCTGTGTGCTCTGGTGCATGATTGTTATGGCTGACCTCCAAAGCGTTCTGCGCGAGACTTGTTGGTTTGATGGTGCTTCAAATTCAACACTGAGCTCAAAAATGTTTTCTTCTCTTTAAAAAGACGAGACTCCTTTCTTTTCTTCAACCTTGGCAGTTTGGGGTGAGGAATCTCAAGTTATGCTGATTTCTGCAGTTTTTCCTGTGGAAATCACCCTTCTACATACCTCCAATACAGTTAATATGACAGGTATGCAAATAGAGCGAATCGTTGGGGCCTCAGTTAGAGAGAATGAGATGCTCTTCTCTGCTGCAGCCATTTTTTTGTTATTAAGGCTGATGGGGCAGGTCTATTTCAGCTTAAAATACACAAAGATTTCTTTAACCAGGCAAGCGTATACAGTCTTGTTTTTACCTTTTTTTATTTATCCAAGGAATGTCAAATGAGCATGCTGCCTTTTTTCATCAAACCCTGGTTTCACATTCACACCTGGGAGTTTGACAGTGTGGCCGTGCACTCGTGCTGCTGGCCTTTGGAACTGAAATTTAGGTTGGGATTCAATCAAGTCGAGGTGCTGTGTTCTCAGCAGATCTGATTTGGAAAAAGTAGTGCATTCCAAATTTCACTGACACGGAGAGGCAGGCAGAGCGGGCTCTGGCTCTACAGAAACTAAAAAAATGGAGGTGGACGTTTCTCAGAAGCTCGCCGAAAAGAATAAAGTTAAAGTGTTTTGAATAATGTCAAATGGTTACAGGCTGTTATCATTCCATGAATACTGCATTTTGTAACCTTTGCTGTGGCTACTTTTGTGCCTGGTTGAACGAAGGTCACACTCCCAAAAGCTGTTGTGTGGAGAGCAGGTTTCTTACCACACGCACGCGCACACACACACACACACACACACACACACACACACACACACACACACACACACACACACACACACACACACACACACACAGTTACAAACACTTCTGTATTTGGTTATGCACAATAGAACTCATGAGTTAGGGAATTTTGAGCCTCGTCTCTAAATTTAATTTGAACTGTTTTTATTGAGTTTTCTGAAGTTGCATTTTTATCTCTATTTCTTGTGACTTCTGTCGGAAGAGCTAAATATTTCAAGGTTTGTGCTTGTCCCTCTTATCAAGTCTCTTATCTGAAGTAACAGCTTCTTTCAAAGGTCAGCACAATGTTTCACAGAGCATGTATGGATACATATCCTCATGACGCATTTATAAGTCTGCTTGTATTCTTCATGAGTGTATATACAGTGGTAGATATATTATATTGCAGTACATGAGAAATATGCAGTTTTTCCATTGAGAGAACAGAGAGTTTATATCGCAATGAATGGAAACTTCTCAGGGTTTAGCATCTGTAGAAGTGTTTTCTGACTCACCAAGCAGCTGGCACTGGTGGCAAATCGTTTCAACTTCCTGGTAGACTTGATTTTTGTTTTAGTGCTTCAGACGCAGATGAGTGTTGGACACATTCACACACATAAATATATGTGAGTTATGCAGATTATGCAAGCTCACACACACCCACCCAATGCATTCTCACGAACGGGTCCGTATGATATTGTATGGAAATGTATGCACACCAAAACGTATGATATCCATGGATGTATTAAGAGAACGATGATATCCTACGAAATTAAGGGAGACCGGCGGCTGGTCACGTGATGCCAGCTGGCTGCGAGCTCCATGACACCGAGCGGCAGTTGCTAGTAGGGCTGCACAATTAATCGAATTTTAATCATGATCACGATTTTGGCTTCCCACGATCAAATTCACGTGATCGAGCGATATTTAAAATGCTTTATTCCCTTAATAGAACGCTCTATATCAAAGTTTTTTTTTTTCCAAAGCTCCGTAAACCACTCTCTGATCACGTGCCTTCATGAGCCAATCAGAGTTGTTCCCTGCACCGCGCAGCTTAGTTTAGATGTAGACCGTCACAGAGCAGTGTTGTCAAGTCCGCTTATTATAAGCGACTTTGGGCTTGTTTTTCTGTAAAGTCGCTTACAAATATTGGTAGTCGCGGGTCGCGTTTTTTCTGGGCTTGTTTCTAAAGTGTAGTTGCTTATTTGGGCTTGTTCCTAGCTCCCCTAATAAGTTGTCAAGCAGATATTTTCTAAACGTAGGAGTTTACCTTACCTGTTCCTTCTATCCCTCCTCTTTCCCCATACACACAGGAGACAGCAAAGTTTTTTCCCACCCACATCCTGCTTCTAATTGGCTCTGACCCAGATGGCAACGAGTACTAGCCAATCAGAGGCAGAGCAGGGCAATCGTTTTTTTTTTCTGTTTAGGAAAATGTCAGTGAGTGATGAGAAAGATAGTGGTGGTGTTATTCTTCATATATATGAGGCTAAAGTGTTAAGAGTGTTAAGATAAATGTTTTAGACCAAGCCTCATCCTCACCTGTTTAAATGGTTTTGACTGGAATTGTTTTTAAACCAGTTTAGTTTATTTAAGTCTTTTCTAACTCACTCAAGATTGTTAATAATTTCTCCTGTTTCTGGGTTATAGTTATTTAAAAATTGGATCTTCTGCAGTCCCTGCAATAATAAATAACGAATTTGTGAGTTCAGGATGATATTTATTTGTGTGTGTGCATTTATTTTTCTCTTCCCGGAACCTAGGGGGGCTCCGTAGAAAAAGTCGCTTGTTTTGGGCTTGTTTTCACAGACTGGTTGCTTATTTGTCTCGCAAGATCTGGCAACACTGTCACAGAGGACAGAGTAACGTGAGGAAAATTCCACAACAGATAGCAGTCGGTCATAAGTCGTCACGAGGTTTACCAGTTTACCAGTAAACGCAACATTTTGTCCCGTCTGTGTTGTTTTTCAGACAACAGCAGTGACTAGAGCTAGTTTGAGTCTTTTAGCTCATAGCTTTAGCGGCAGACTGTTGTACGTCCCGCTACATGCTCACACTACACCGTTTAGCTGTCAGTATTTTAGCCGTGTTTACTACTGTAGCTAACGGTAGGCTAACGTTAGCTACTGTGTAACGTGTTATTAGTGTTAACTAGCGTGCCATGCAGCGATGTTTCTGTTGCCTCTAACGTCTGTTTTGGAGCATCAGAGCGCAACGCAGACATTTAAGTGGCACCGTAATGCGCGTTGCTATTTCGTCCGGTAGATAACAGGCACCGGTGCCATATTGGCACCGGATTTTAACATGCGCCGTTAACATGAACAGAAAATTGCGTTGCCTGTATCTCGTCGCACAACAGCTGAAATGGCATACTCCTTCATAGTATCCTTCAACAAAGGAGGAATGTAGCACAAAATGGATGTAAAAGCAGTTGTAATTAGCCTATGTGACAATAAAATTTGTTTTGGTTAAAATCAACAAATAATCGTGATAACTAATCGTGATCAATATATTGATCAAAATAATTGTGATTATCATTTTGGCCATAATCGTGCAGCCCTAGTTGCTAGTTGATTAAGCCCCTACAGTGCTTTGTGACGCTGGCTACAGACCTCCGTTGTATCAGCGATAGTTCAGTTACCCGAAAATAGCTGACTTTGAGCCGGGTACAAAGCACCGCTAGCTGCCATTTCGGCGGGCATTACGGTTAAATTTAGTTCACAAAATATGTATTATTTGCCGTGACGAAAGTTAAGATTAGGCACCAAAACGACTAGTTAAGATTAGGAAAAAGATCGTGGTTTGGATTAAAAGACTCCTAAGGAACACGCATTTCCTGGGTGAAAGACTTTAGTTTTCCCCGGGAAGCATACTCTCAGGCTTGAAAGTTCTGTATGTTAACACCCACCCGTCCACCCCGACATCCTCCCTAGCCAGCCGCATTCTTATACAGTGGCCGTCAATGTAGTGAATACAGCAAAAAAACAAACAAACGTGGAATGCTTACGAATTACAGTGCTTTTTGAACGAATGGTTCATTAGAACAGGCTGACCCACAAACTCCCATCTCTCTGGGGAACAGACCTCAGCTTGACCCCCTCTTGACATTTCTGGCTTGTTTAGCCTCACGACAGTAGACCCTGCAGTCTGTTAGAAGGTAAAAAGACCTTCACATTAACACCAAAGGGATTACAGATCATAACCTCCGTTGCTTCCTGTCAGAAGATCTCCCTTCTTGGAAGTTTTTATTCTCTTTCACATAGCTGAAAAGTATGTATATGCTGGAAGTGACATTTCTATGAGCCTTTCACTCATTCATCCATCTGATTAGTTCTCCTTCTGCTTCATGAAAAGTTTTTTTTCTTATTTGAGCTGTGAGATCTTTCTCTGTGTCGTAAACTGATCAGGATCCCAATTCTCAGTGGCAGTCAGTGTTTGCAGCGGTTGTACACGCATCACCTTTTAATCCAAAAGAAATGCATTTTCTTTAAAAAATCCTGTCCAGCTCTTTCTCTTGGATATAAAACATAGTATACAAGACAAATTTTGCACGAAGCTGCTCAGAATTCATTTTACATCCATACCCCCCAAAGCTTTGTCATCTGGTGTATTGCATGCTGTGACACGCACGCATGCATGCACACACTCACGCACGCGTGCGCGCACACACACACACACACACACACACACACACACACACACAAATATCTGTTAAATAACTGTGCTTTCAGTTGTAATGTTTTGTTGCAAACCAAACACTACAATATTTGCTTTGTGCTTTAACCATAACAGCTCCCTTGAGACCCCCTGAGGCATCTGAATCTAAATGTATAATCTCTCACTCTCTGCTGCTGCCTCTTGCATACAGCACGGTCAGCCATCTCCATTCATTTCCATAATCTTCAGGCTTTGTGTGTCTGCGTGTTTGTACGTATATCATCCCATCATCTGTTGGAGCTGTGGGGGTTTGAAGTGATAGGACGCTCTTGTCGCATAAGTAGTTCCCTGCAGAGTTGGGATGAGACGCCACTCAAATATCTTCAACTGTTACTCGTGTGTGCACAGTATGTGTGTTTATTGCTGTGTGTTTGTGTTTGTGTGTGTGTGTCTGATAGATGCCAACATGCTCCAAATGTTACCATTTGCATAGCTGCTAATGGGTTGTTACAGCTTGGTGTTTGGGCGACAAGAGGCTTTTAGCCTGCAAGTGACGAAGGTCTTTTATATTACAGTTTTACCTGTCTACACGTCAACACTGACAACAGAGTTTCTGAAAATGAATTTTCCAAAAGATCCGTTTTCAGTGGCCAAAACGCATAGAAAAAGCTATGTGTAAAAAATGACCTGTGTACGTGTGGACTAGCCTTTTTTAATAAGTACGTTGAATTTGTCAGGTGTTTACTTTGATGGATAAACTAAAAAAATACATCCCATCTTGTTATATTTAGGGCTGCAATTGGTAATTTATATTTTAAGTATTGATTCATCTACCAGTTATTGTTGCTTGTTTTGATTAGTTAATTGGTCTATAAAATGTTAATTTTGACAAAATGACCCAAGGTCTAAGATGACTAAGGGTGTCACGATTTCAATTTTAAATCGAAGTCGACCGAAATTAAGTCACAATCTCGAATTTCGAATTAATGGAATCGTCGATACTGCCACGCCCCCATGTCATGTCCGGTCGGCTTGCCAAGCGGAAAAAAAACTCACACGTGTAGCCTGCTCGAAATAAACAGGAGTGAGTGACACGACTCGGGTTAATTAACCGGCTCTTCGGTCAGTTCGTCAACACTAGTGTTGAAGTGCTGCGAGTCAATCAACCTCCTCCAACTTAGCTACAGCCAGTCAAAAGATAGCATGGCAACTGCAGATGCAGGAGACCCATCGACAGAACTTGAACCCCTTCCTCTTTCACTGAAGTCGCAAGTGTGGAAGTATTTTAGATTTCCAGTGAGTTATGTTGACAACGTTCGCGTTTTCGACAAAAAAGCCACAGTTTAAAAGCTCTGCTATGTGCGTGAACCATATTCTTCCACTGGCAGCACGACTAACATGGCAGTTAATCTGTGCGGTAATATGTTCAACTGTTCGGAAATAGTTTAAGACACTTAATTGTTCAGAGAAGGCTATTGACGTGGCTGTTGTTTTTTGTTTGTTGTGAACTTGAATGTCATCTTCTGTGAAGAAGACTGCAGTAACAAAAGAGAAACTAGATGGCAGGTTATAGATATAAGTTATTGTTACATTATGTTGTTAATAAATGTTTTAAATTTGACAATGTAGTGTGGTACATTGCGAACAAAGGTCAGATATTGCATAAAAGTCTAGTCTAAAAATGACATAGCAACCTGTGCTTTAAAAAAGATTAATGTAAAAATCGAGAATCGAACCGTGACCTTAGAA
The DNA here is from genome assembly GCF_008315115.2 of Sander lucioperca. NCBI lineage: Eukaryota > Metazoa > Chordata > Actinopteri > Perciformes > Percidae > Sander > Sander lucioperca. The sequence goes on along the minus strand of NC_050192.1, from coordinate 7,157,652 downwards.
TCGAAAATGTAATCGAATCGAGGATTTGGAGAATCGTGACACCCCTAAAGATGATGTCTTAAAATAATTTGCTTCATCCAAAACCCATAAGCATTCAACTTAATATCATATAAATCTGAGAAAAACTGAGACACTGTAACCAGTAAATCTTTGGTCCTAAAAAATGACTTCAAGTCATATATTATCAAAATGGTTGCAGATTATCCATATCACTGACGAAATATGTTATCCTTAAATCTGTTTACCGATTTGGAATCAGATTGTGGACCGTGTATGCAAATAAGAATTGAATCATCTGAGAGGAACAGATACACTACGTGTTTGTTTTTGTGTGTTTGCTTGCGTCGATCCAACTCCATCTCCTCCTTCACATGAGTGCATCACTCTCATCGCCATGGTTACTCCCTGGGAGGTGGTCTTATCATCTTTGTGAGCAATTAATCACCCAGTAGGATGAATCCTGGTCATCTAATTACAGACAAATTAGATGGAAGTAATGCTTGAGGGCTATGAAGGCTGTGACTAGCTAATATGATTTCTTGCGATCTCTATTGCAATCTCTGCTTCCTGTGTTTCAATCCAGTGAGTACAACCCAGTGTGCTAAAGCTGTGTAGTAAGCCTCACTCAAATATTGTGCATCAAATGGATGGAAAAATCTCTTTTTGAGGCAGAAATCAATTTCCCTCCCTTTGTTTTTTCTTTGATCGAGAAGTGATCCGATTAATAGAAACTGAAAGAATAACGATGGTATGATTGCTCCAACAAATGGTTCAATCTTCATTGAGAAGTGGCTCTGGGCAGTCTGAAACGTTGTCTGCCCACCACTACATCGCAGAAAGGTCACAGCCGCTGCCACTCTTATGTAGAAGGTGCTCGTTGTGGGTGTTTGGCCATTACTGGAGCATTAATCATGTGCATTTTGTTGCTTTTATCTTCAGGCAGCATGAATTATGCTAAACATTACCTGAGAAAAGGGAACAACAATAACTTCCTCCATTTTTTCTTATGGATGCATTTCCCTTTATTATTATTATTATTATTATTATTATATTCAGGAAATGCATTTATTCACTCTACCCTAGAGATAGAAATGGGAGTAATTCATACTTAATCTCTTTGTGACATTTCAAAAGTTGGCCCTAAAATGTGCTTGACAGTTAGGTAGAAATAAGTGAAATAAGTTCAGTCTCAGCCTGCAGGTGCTTTGCTGCATTTCTCTGCCTCTCTCACACTCTTTCCCTCTCTCTCTCTCTTACTGTGGCCGACAGCAAATGCACTGCAACTTAATGAAACACACGCAAATAGACAAAACGCAAGCAAATTAAGAAAACGTCTTCATTAATTTGACAACACGTGCGCAGCATTTAGCAAACGCGCTGCAAATACACACAACACAACCAAATACACAACTATAGAAACGATGCAAAAAGAAAAGCACACAACCCCCGAAAACAGAAACGATGCAAAAAAAAAAAGCACACAAAAACAAATGCAACAACAAAAAAAGTGGTGCATCCAGTTTACACTACGGAAGTTCTCCAGGCCTCTAGGGGGCACGCTAAGTGGAACAGCTTGATATGAGAGTGCGCACCGTTGGGAAACGCTGTGCAACTGCTTTGAGATCATAGACTGTAAATATTAAGTCTATGTTTGAGATATGTTTTCTCTCGTTTGGTGGGTGTGTCTCTAGTTTACTGGCTCAGGTCACAGGTGATACCCAATCAGCAGAGACGGGTCTGTAAACTTGCGGTGGGGTTGAAAATCAAGCTGTTCCACGTAGCGCTCCCCCTAGAGGCCTGGAGAACTTCTGTTGTGTAAATTGGATGCAGCGTTTTTCTAGTGCATTTGTTTTTGGGGATTGTGTGCTTTTCTTTTTGCATCGTTTCTAGATTTGCAGCACGTTTGTGTATTTGGTTGTGTTGTGTGTGTGTATATGCAGCGCGTTTGCTAAATGCTGCGCATGTGTTGTCAAATTAATGACGAGTTTGTTTGGCCCTGTCGGCCACCGTACTCTCTCTCTCACAGACACACACACACACACACACACTCACACTCACACTCATAATCTATTCTCTATACTGTTTATTTTGTTCGTTCTTTTCCTACATTTTTCCACACTTTCCATCTTTCTTTTTGTTAATTTCTTAGTGTTGTCATGTCTGTACATCCTGCCACCCCTTTCTGCCAGTATGGAAGCTTTCCTGGGAGTAAAGGAGGCCTGTTGCCAACGTTTAATAAGCAAGTTAGTGTGTCAAGGATTACTGTCAAAGGCTCTGCATGGTGTAGCGCAAGCACCAGCAATTACAGCAGTTCCAGGGCCACAACTTGCTCCTGCTGGAGAAACAGAAAGGATGTGTGCGTGTGAAAATAATTGTGAATAGATGCAATTTGCTCTGCTATTGTTTGTGTGTGTGTGTGTGTGTGTGTGTGCATTCAACATGCCAGACACTCTGGTATGCTCATCCCACTATGAAAGCCCTGCAGAAACAGGGCAAGACACCCACTCTCTCACTAAGAATAGTTTGCAGCTTCAATAATGTGCCATGCTTTCCTTGTACAGTTATTTCTCCTTGCAGAGAGGAAACAAAACATGTTGGTTGATAGTTTTGCATCTGCGTCCATTATGGAGGAGGGTGTTCATGCATTTGGTTGTGTGGTTCTGGTTATTACTGTCTTATTGGTGAGACAGGACTCACTTAACATACTTGAGACTGGCACACACTGTGGTCCGTACCGGGACTTGAGCCGGCGATCCTCCGGTTCCCAAGCCAAATCCCTACGGACTGAGTTACTACCACCACAAAATACAAAATAAACAAATAAAATAATGTCCAATATAACGTAAAACGTAAGTTAAACACTGTAGAGCTCTGTCCCCCTCTCTCTGGAGCGTGCAGGAGGCAGGACATGATGCCAATTACACCGTGGCCACGTATCCAGTCTGTAATTTGGACATAAAAAACCGAGTCTCTTTTCGTTCCTTGAATTTGTCTGAGAATTTCAGCGTCGGTCCTTACCGACAAAAGTTTTGAATGTTCTTCTCGTCGTCACTCCAGTGAGACATTTTTGTTTCCGACTTTGTGCTGTCTTCTTCCTCACCCTTGTTGTTTGTTTACTTCTGGTAGCTCCAGACGCACGACAGCAGCGCCATCAACACGCCCACTTGCTCGCTGCTTTATGAACTATAAAAAAAAAAAAAAAAAAAATACTAAGAATGGGATGCCATCCCACAGCAGTGTGTGACCAGGCTGGTGACCAGCATGAGGAGTAGGTGCCAGGCTGTTGTGGCTGTGTATGGTTCTTCCACACACTACTGAGGCTCCTGTTTGTGAAATGAATAAATTGTTAAATTGCCAATATGTCTCGTTTCTTCAAACTTCAATCATCCAATCCACCAAACACCAAACGAATCAATGGCAGAATAAGCTGTTGGGCATTGGCAGAGAAGAGAATTTTTTATGGGCGCAACCCACATACTCAGCGCTACTGCTCATCCCACAAATGCATGTTCCTTACAAATGGGGCACCATTTGAAAGGGAACTAAACAGGCTTTCCAACGGTATAAGATTTATTGCCAAAAAGCATTGTTACCACAGAGAAATAATCTACCAAACACAAATTTCCTTACTTTTTGTGCTAAGTTTATATTAGCAACTTGGTCTTTGTTCGCTGTAAAAAATACATTGTTGATTGGGAATTTTTTTTAATGTGATGGAAAAAAAATTCGCCATTGAATATTCATTTTCATATTCAAATTTTGGTTATATATATTCAAATTATATTATATACATTCAAATTAAATTATATATATTCAAATTTAGAATATTCGTTGACAGCCCTAGTCGGCTGGCCCACCATGTTTGTTCAGACTAAAATATTTCAACAACTATTAGGGGTGGGAATCACTAGAGGCCCCACGATATGATATTATCACGATACTTATTTCACGATACAATATTATTGCTATTTCAAAAAAAAAATTGCGATAGTCTGCAATATATTGCAATTTATTACTATTTTCCAGCTTCAAATTATATCCCCAAGAGAAAACTTTGTCAAAATTTGTTTTATCTAAAAAGATACATTTCTCAGTTTGACAAAAAAACTCAGCTGCACCATCTAGTGGTCTGAAAAAACAATTGATTTGATTATTCTATCACCAAAACGTTAAACTCTCATGTGCAATTTATATTTTAAAAGATCGATACATGGCGCCCGTGTATCGATACAGTATTGCCACGGAAAATATCGCGATACTCTGCTGTATCGATTCCCCCCCCCCCCCATCCCTAACAACTATGGATCGCCATAATATGTGTACAGCCTCACAGGCAGCTACTAGCATTCTTAGTCCATGACCACAATCATACACACTCCTAACCTTTACCAAGTAGTTTTATAGGTGTCAGAAGAGTAACCGCTTATATGAGTCAGTGGAAGGCAGTGACCTAGAAAGTCAACTATCTTATTTTCTACTAATGCATTCAAGCGTTGTTGTTTCCTGCTGCCGGAAGACGCTGATTGCCAGTAAACAGCTCTTTGTGTGATGAGCGTATAGCTCAGAAAGTCTTATAGTAATAGAATTTGAAGAGAAAACATGGAGAAAATGTATGTGGAACAGAGCAGCTTTTTATTCACACTGAGTCCCTCTAAGTAAGTTCAATAAAAGAAATTTGATTGAGTGGTTGCATTGCAAATGGTATTTTAAAGTAGAATTTCCGACCCAATTTTTCTATATTGTACTTAATCCAATTTTCACCCCTTTTTAACATTAAAAATAAACAGCTGACTTTCTTGTTTTTTTCTGTTTTTGTACACCAGCTGCATCCTCATCTTTCCCCCCTAAAACCCATAAAGGCCCAAAGGTGAACGTAATCAGTTGCTGCTCACTGTCATAAATAGTGAGTAGTAAAAGTCTGCACACCCATTCGGACTTTGTAGTTTTTATCATCCTTGATTCTCAAAATGAAAACTCCTTAAATCTTATTTCATTTGGATAAAGTAACCAAGAAGATCAAGGCACTGCATCTGACAATGTGTTATTAAAGGACAATTCCGGCGCAAAACGAACCTAGGGGTTATTAACAGATGTGTACCCACTCTGTCGCTCTCTGGGACATGTTTTCATGCTAATCCAATGAGTTTTTAGCTTGAAGACGCTAGCACGGACCGCCGATTAGCTTACAACGCTAGCATTCGGGGCACAGGGAACGTAAAAACAAATCGCTATTTATACCACTAAAAAGGCTCAAAATATCACCACACTTCAATGGTAGCATAGTGAGGGTCCCTACATGTTAACCGAAGCATTGAGAACTTTGTAAGTGTACAGACAGTTTATTGAAAAGATAGATTATAAAGACACTCGCATTCATGTTTACATGCCGCCGCCGTCTTGGAAACCAGTCATGACTTAGCCAACAGCTGGCGATGCAAACTAAAATCGTCTTGAAAAGCGTCTTGCAAGCTAAAAACTCATTTGATTAGCATGAAAACATGTCCCAGAGAGCGACAGAGTGGGTACACATCTGTTAATAACCTCTAGGTTCGTTTTGCGCCGGAATTGTCCTTTAAAGAAAAGGTAGCAGAAGTTGGAAAAGCTGTGTCAACAAACTTCTCTCTGTCACACACACACACACACACACACACACACACACACACACACACACACACACATTTGATTCATTTAAAATGAAGGAACACAATGTCATTTAGTATTTCTGAGCTCACATCTGCCAAGTCCTTTGGTGTGCTATATTGAGCAGGGCTTCCTTTATCCAAATAGATCATTATTCTCGCACTCCAACATCTGACTTCTCTGTCTTCCGCCAATCTAAATGAAAAATAGATGTAATTATATCTCCAAAGTTGAAATAGAAAACTCTGAGAATATGGATCTTGCTCTGAAGACGGAACACATTAATATGCCTGCTTCAAATAGTCAGGTTAATGTAATCACGAATTGTTGTGATTTTCAGAGCTTGGGAGCTGTGATTGCCGCCAGCATCCATCTTAATGGAAATGAACTGATTTGTTTTCAAGAGAAAAATGCGTGTGTTCGTTCACTACTGAAGGAGCTCACTTTGTGCCTAACGAGCGGTCGGGATATGAAACGCTGTCAAAGGGAATGTAAAGTGTCATTTGTCTTGAATAAACACACTGCCTACCTTAGCAGTGATAAACAACACAGCCACAACTCCTCCCCGACCATCACAGAGGATCTACTCTGCTGCAGTTCTCTCAGGTGGAGGATTATGGGCCTTTGGGGCTCTGTGTCGTAGACAGTTGGCCTGTGTGAGGATAAAACCTCGGAGCGTTTCACTGCTGAAGGTGACCTGAGAAGCAGACTTATGAAAAACTTCTGCTGATAAGATAAGATAAGCCTTTATTGTCATTATATTACAATGAATACAACAAAAGTACAATGAATAAAACAAAAGTACGAGTGCCCCTCCCAGCGGTGCTGGAAAACTATATTGCACCCATCCACGTATAACAAAAGACAAACAACATTCATTCAGCATTAATTTTGTCATAAAACAAGGTTGCAACAAAGCCGAAGTTCTCTGCCCAAAAGACAAGTACATGTAGAGGAAACGCACAGCAACAGTTATTTTTACTTATATATTTGAGCAGAAATTGAAGGCAAAAATAACGGCAGAGTGCAGCGATGGTGACACAATTCCGCTTGAAAACCGCTGCCTGTGGAAACCCAGCGTAAAAGCAGTTACACACCGGGCTGATAATCGGCCGTCGGACAGTCTGGTGAGGTCAGTGACTGGAGTCTGTTCGGTGTGTTCCGTGCCGACGGAGCTGTCGGCCTTCATTTTGGGCGACCTGACATGCTCAGTCGGAGACAGGGCAGTCGGGACTCACCCAGAAATGCCAAGCGGGATGAGCGTGACTACGCCTCTCAAAATCTGACGAAAATCTTTTAAACTAACCTTTGTCTGAAATGAAGACAGATTCAGCAACTGCACTGCTTATTGTTCGCTTAAAATGTTTTCAGAAACACGTTTCGGTGAACTATTTTAGTACAATATGAGATCGTAATCTGAATGAGTCGCCAGTAATGGCCGTTCGAAAAATCCAAAATCCGGAAGCAGCAGCCAGATCCATGTGACACGTTCGTCCAATCAGCTGCCGGTTTTCATTTTTTGGGCGACAATACAGATTAGCCCCGCCTGCTGTTATGGAGACGTATTACGTCTCGTCGCTTTACTGTTTTCCGAGGCACTTTTTTGATCAACTCGGGGAGACTGATCAGTCCAACTGCCTTTTCTGCCAACGGTCGGCCGTCTGGTTGGTGTAACTGCCTTTAGGGCTAGGGATCAAACTTATACTTTTTTAGGTATCGTAATGTGTCTGCACTGCAGCACTGAGAATAAAATGCTGTTGGACAAAACACTTTGTCAGATTCTTGGTCTGCTTTCTTTGATCAGATGTTTCCTCCTTTCAATTATAATTTTGGTCATATTAGCCTGTTTGATGGTTGCTTTGTACAAAAGTGAAATGGATCACTGGTGGCATATTTATTTAGTTCTATAGAAAAAAGGATTAAAGAGAAAGAAGGGTTTATATTCATCAGTGTGAGGTATCAAACTAATTTTGATATTGGTACCAAAACTGTATGTGTTGGTATTAAAAAAGATCCACCTGTAATTACCTTGACGAACTGGGCGATCTGGTTAAAACCATTTACACGATGTAAATGAGAGTATTTTCTGATACCAGTATACAGTATATCACAATATAGCAAATTTAGATCTAAAAAAAAAAAAAAATCACATTTAAATTTATCAAAAATATTATCAGATTTATAAGTAGATCATGTGTAGCAAAATCATTAACCGTTGTTTATTTTTTTTTATTTACTCTCAGCAGCTCGTCCCCTGAAAACCTTTTAAAACTACTTCTGTTGTGGGACATAAAATCCAAATTAAAAGTTTTTTTAAACCAATCTGCTCCTTTTTGAACACAATCCAGGTACACTACCGGTCAAAAGTTTGGGGTCACTTAGAAATTTCCATTACAGACAGAATACCAGCTGAGATCAGTTGCATTGTTTTTGTAGCCAGGGCAGCAGTTTTCAGATGACATTATGTGCTTACATAATTGCAAAAGGGTTCTCGACTGTTGTGAAGAAGTGGCTGATCTTTAATGCAATATCTACATTGCCCATTATCAGCAACCATTCATCCGATGTTCCAAAGGCACATTCTGTTTACTAATCTGATATCATTTTAAAAGGCTAACTGAGAAAACATTGGAGAACCCTTTTGCAATTATGTAAGCACATAATGTAATCTGAAAACTGCTGCCCTGGTTAAAAAAAACAATGCAACTGATCTCAGCTGGTATTCTGTCTATAATGGAGTGGAATCGAAATTTCTAAGTGACCCCAAACTTTTGACCGGGAGTGTATATTTTTAGTAAAACAATGAACCCTATGCACACATGAATATGAGTCTTTTTAGGTTGACTGTGTACTGTAAGTGTCTACAGTCCTCACATTGTGTGCTATGCTTGTAGAATTCCAGTGTAAAAAATAGTTGTGAATGTGTATGTCTTCCAGTCGAGCATTAACCTATATGTCATGTTTGAAATATGACGCACGCCTACGTTCAGTCAATGGATGATTTGCTGGACGTGACTTCCACTGTGTTCGGGGTCATCTTGTAGAGGAGCTGAGTGCTGAGGCAAGCATCTCGTAGCTGCCGCCTCCGGGAGATGAATAATCTCAGAGTTGCGTGGCTACAAATATAAGCCGCTCATTTGTGAACTAATCACCGCCGAAACTGTGCCTCGGAGCGCTGGGCACTGACTGTTTATGAGCAATTAGGATACAGATGTTGCCCGAGCGGTAGAAAACACTTGCTTCATGTAATTGAACCTGACAGGTTTGACACAACAGGAAATGAAGACTGTGTCTGGGATCTAGGACTCAGATTGAGATGTAGTGCCTGCAAAATGACTCACTGTTTGAGATGTCGTTTTTTTAGTGGAGGAGGTTTATATTCGTTTATATTTACTTTGCTGCCCATTGGCCTTGAAAGAAGGGCACCTGAGATATGTTGCCTCTGGCTACAAGTGAGGAGATGCCTCCATTACTGAGACTCGGTCTTACTCATGCACATGTATGTATACCTAAATAAAATAATAATAAATAATAAAAAATAAGTGTGGAAAGTGATGATAAAGCTGGAGAGGCGAAGTCAAAATAAGGCCAGTGGAAAGATGGAGTCTTATTTTTTTCGGAATTGATTATTCTACTATTACAAATTCATTTTTTCTTCACACAGACATCAGTATGAAACTGTTTTTTTTATTTTTTTTATTCCTTGGATGAGAAAAAGACATCAAAGTATTTTCAGGGATGGAGAAGAGAACTCTGCATTATCACGTCCGCTCTGTTTTACTCTATAAAGACCCCACTTTCAGAGCTCCTGAATAATTAAGGATATCTAAGAGTAGCTCTCTAATAAAAGGTAGAAGTCAGCAGCACTCTCTCAACACTTTTCTCAACTTCTGTCTTAGAGCTTAGCAGGTCATCCTAATGGACATGCTGAGCCTTTTGTTGAGTTATACAATCTTGCTGTCATTGTCTATTTCCAGTGCAGGTAGTGTAGTCAAATTGTTCTGCAGTGAGACTTGATAGTTTGAAGAAAATTGCTGTGTTTATTGTGCATGAACTATTGTTCCCCTTGCTGCATTTGACAGACTGATTACTGTCTTCAGCGCTGGCCTTATTATATAGGACTCAAGATATAATCCGCAAGTAATGAGAAATGGACACAGGGTGGCTAAATAAAATGGCCTTCTCAATAACACGCTAGCACACATATACTCATCCAAAATCAAGTCACAGCTATGTTTGTCATGCTCATGGAGGTTGTTTTTTTTCCTCTTAACCACCTCCTGCTGTAAGACCTGTGACTTTGTAAGTCCAGACTTTCATGTTTGCCTTTGAAGAAAAAGTTGCTTATTCCTTTCTGTAAAAACCCATAATTCAGTACAGAAAATTGTGTTTCAGATCATGAGGGTCTTGGTGGACCCGGTTACAAAAGCCAAACTTACCTTTTTGCCTGTGGTGGTTTTATATTTCCAGTCAAGTAATTTCCCTCAATTCATGGCATACGAGGTGTATTTAAAGTTGTGAAGATGTTCTCTGTTGAGTGATTTATGTCTGAAATACTTTAAAATGGTTAAATCCCATACTTGCTCAAAGCTGCGGTTTTCATTACTTTTTAACATCACTTTGAAAAGAAATGATCGTAAATCATTGGCTGCACTCCACAAATGCCATATTTTCTGATCCAGTATATTCATTTTGTCATTAATGATTGTCATACGGTGGTCCTGAAAGATCAACGCAAGCATGCAAAGTAAGAAAACACATGCAAATACAAGCAACACAAGCAAATGAAGAAACTTCTTTACCAAATTTGATGACACATGTGCAGCATTTAAACAAATGTGTCAGTGGTGTTGGAAAAAGTACCTAAAATGTAAGTGTCTTTGGTTTATTTTAACATTGTGATGATGCATGATTCAGATATTATTGCAGATATCTGCTGTTAATCTAGCGTTAGCCTTTTGGTTATTATTCTAATATCTGAATCAAGCGATCACAATGACGGATAGCAGACTTCAATAACTTCATAAACCACAAACCATGTTTGCCTCAGCCCTGTGCATCACTTTTTAGCGTCCCCTGGAAAAAGTTTCCATTGTGCTGCGCATGTGTCGTCAAATTGGTGAAGACGTTTCTTCATTTGCTTGTGTTTGCTTGTTTTGCATGTGTTTTCTTCATTTGCAGTGTGTTGAGCTTTCAGAGCCACCCTATAGTCCTCTTTTTGGTGATAAAGAAGCTTGAGTCTTCAAAGAAAATCTAAAGTGGTTACACCCATAGCATTTGCAAAAGTCCAGTTATCCCTTAAGCCCCTTAGTCATGAATCACACTCCTCCTTATTCTAAAAGTCTTATAATAATACCTTGCAGTTACTGTGATTGTGTTTTATCTACTTGCTGGATCTCCATCATCTAAGCTTATCAGTCCCCATAGATGGCAGTCTCGAGCTGCAGTCAGATGGAGCCCCCCCCCTCTTCTCCCATACAGACAGGATGTAGACTTTGAACACACACACACACACACACGCACACACATTCTGTCTCTCATGCTTACACAGCCTTCTTTCACACAAGCACACACCTGCATACAAAAATAGCATTCACCTAAAAACTGAAAGAAATGGGACGTGAAACATGAGGCAGAAGAATTGTTTCGCCTCTGCTAAGTCAGTGACCAGAGTACAAATCAGAGCCGAGGAGTGGCCCAGGTCTTTAAGCAGACTCTCAGCTTCACATAAATGTTTAATCTTGTGTGCTAACAACTTGTTCAACATACGTGTTCAAATCGGAACGGTCACTATAAAAGGAAACGATGGTGACAGGCATACTCAAACCCTGTGAAGGAAAGTGGGTCTGACTGTGCAAAAAACAAAAACAAATACGTGACTCCCGTGGCCCCTGCTGTAGTTTTTATGAGAAGGGGTCATGACACTCCTCTAATGACCCAGCAAACCGCTGCACCCTGCTGATGTGTCCTTGAATATGACACTGAAGCCCAAATACTGACTCTTTTTCTTTAATGTGAGCTGTGGAGCCAGGCAGGCAAAATAGAAAAGACAGATTTGTCCTCCAAAGGATCAGTAGTGTGTTACAGAAACAAAAAAATGTTCACAGTCTTTAAAGATTTGAAACAATGTTCTGGAAAGGTAAAGTTAGGTTTGGGCAAAAAGACAGAATCACATAAAATAGGAGACCATTTCAAATGTACATTTACAAAACGCTTTTGTATTGTAATATCCTGACCTTTTCCTTAGTTCTGAGACTGTGAAGCAGCGCTGTAATCCAGATCTAACAGGGAACTAAATATTTTTATCTGCCCAGAACAAATAGAATCTCAATTTCTTTTTTTTTTTTTTCTCAAATGTACATGTTTATTAGAAGTCGACAAGGCAAAGGGAAAGCATAAAACGGTTGCTTGTTGTCAATTAACCTAAACATGATGGAGCATGGAAACCAACAAAAGGCAATAAATATTTGTTAGTTATTGGACTATTTAAAAAAATATAAATCAATAAATAACAGTTAGTTTAATAATAAAAAATGAAGTGTAAAAGTAACCTAGCTACAGTTATCTTGCATCTCTAGATAACTTTGTTAGCTTTAATTTTCCCGAGAAAATGCTACCTATAGTGCGTTCCATTTGTACTCGGAACTCAGATTTTCTGAGGTCAAAGTCGGAAACACGCCCCCCCCGACCTCGGATTTCTGAGCTCGGAACTCGGACAACCACCGAGTACCCCGAGCTAAAAATCCAACACGGGTGCCCCGTGCATCAACAGTTGTGAAAGCTGTAGTAACATACAGTTATTAGCACTTCTGTCTTATTTTGTGTCTTGCTAAATCAGTCGTACATGCAGTGCTGTCCATATTCTGTCTGTGGACAACAGCGTAATGCGTTGTTATAAACTAGCATTGCTAACAATGGCTAACCTGGCTAGAGCTAATGAAAACAATGAAAATCCGACTTGTAAATGGAAGGCATTCGACTCGGGTGTGACGTCATTCCCAGCTTCGGCTTCCGAGTTCCGAGGTAAATGGAATGCACTATTACTACTGTTACAGTAGTTTATACAGTGCTACTACAGCAGTGTGCAGCAATGGATGATTAGCATTAGCACCTTGCTTACTACGATGATTGCGTCTGATAGGGCTGTAGATGTCTCATAGCAACCACTTTACACATTACCTATGTCTCTACTATCTAAGACATTTCAGGTTTTAACGGTGCAACATCATTCAGTGAATCACTGCTTTGAAACAAGCTTGTAGTCATTAAGAAAATACTTTTGTATACATATTTGTTTTTGCACTTCATTTTATTTATTTAATTAATCCACTGTATTATTCATTGATGTATCAAGTTATGAGTTCTCTGATAACATTTTACTGCCTTTTGTCACTCATAAGACACAATCCAACCAATGAAATATTGTTTTCAGCTCTAGAAATGGCAAGCAGCGTTTTTCTCCCTCTTTAGTTTCAGTTGTTGACACTGCAGCCACTTGGGGGTAATGCAAGCATGTGTCAATGGGATTGACACTAATGTAATGTGATTGGTTCCTTCTAATGAGGTGACATGAGATGACATTTCACTTGACAATCAATCATGAGCCAAACACCCGTTTGTTAGACTGCCTGGGAGTCCATGTGTCGATGGTTAACAACAGACGGCTAGTTAATGATGCAGTAGAATGTCCACTGATGACGATGCGTTTTTAAATGGCTTAACAAGCCTTATAAAAATGCATCGTCATCAGTGGACTTTACAGTCACTGCAGTGTAAATAGATTATATATATTATATTATTGATATATTATTTTATTCTCATTTAATTACTTTTTAATCATGTTTTTTTTTTTAAACAGTATGCAATTTTCTGCAGTTTTCTTTAAAAAAGGACCAATATTACATTAGTTTTGGCCTGCTCTAACACCTAATTAGGTAGTTTAAAAATTATCAATGTATTCTAGCAGAAAATATGGAAGTTCAGCATCATCAGTCCTTTGTCCATCTTTAGAGCAGTCTGTGGTACATACTGTAGGCTGATCTGAAAATGGCAGCCTTCATGACAAGACATGGAATAAAACGTATATATTATTTATTTTTATAATATAGAAATTATCTTTCAGGTCTTAAAAATCAGGTTGTGGCCTTTGAATTTGTTATCAGTGAATGTATTACATGCCAAGTAGTCTATCGACGACGTTTCACCTTCAGGATTGCTCCAGTGCCGCCGAAAATTCTGCCGGACGTCTGTCACCTTCCACTGTCTTTGTGTTGGTGTTCTAAACTCCGGTGGATTTCTGAGGACTATGGTTAACTGCTCCTCAGATCTCTGCAGGGTAAATCCAGACAGCTAGCTAGACTATCTGTCCAATCTGAGTTTTCTGTTGAACGACTAAAACAACCTTTGAACGTTCCACCAAAACAAGTTCTTTCCCGAGGCTATTTTGCAGAGGTGCCGTTTCTCCGTACGGCGTATAGCGCCGCCCAAGACGATTGTGATTGGTTTAAGGAAATGCCAATAAACCAGAGCGCGTTTTTCTCCCATCCCGGAATGCTGTGTGGACTGGCCAGACCCTCCTCCGCAGAGTTGTGGAGGAAGGTAGGTCTGGCAATGCGAGACTACATGCCAAGGTGCTCTTGAATGTACTTCATAACTCTTTTCAGAAACACTATATTCCTTGTCGGTCATGTCTGCAGCCATATTTATGCCTTGCCACCTCCATTACCATAATGCGTTTCACCTTGTGTTTGAGAATTGGTGGTTTGAACGAGCCACTTTGTGTGCGTGTTTGAGCGTGAAGTGGAGTTTGTAGGGTTAAACAGGGCTGGGGTTGATCCTGTCTGCCCTGGGTTGGCCTGGCTCTCTACTCTTCTCTGCCCACTGAAGCTGAAAATAGGACTAGGGCTGCAGGCTCTCTCCCTCTGCACAGCTCACTGCTGGAGCATAGCACTGGACAACTTTGGATTCTCAACATAACAGCACACTTTCTACTAGATGCGCATTTTCCGCCGATATCAAAATTTCAGACCTAATATGAGCCCCGAGGGTGTTATTTCTCTGATAAGGGTGCTGATCCAAGTGTCACTAATTTTTTTGCTATTTCATGTAGGAAACTCAGTATTGTTCATTATAAAATAATTGCAAGAATCTCTGCAAAAAAAAGTGCGTAGTTGATCAAATTATGCAGTGAATTATGCACTGTTGAATTACAACCCTAAACCAAAAGATCAATTGTAATAGAAAAAAATAGGCTACATAACCTGGGCAAAAGAATATTCCCAGCTTGGGCTGAAACTAACTATTATTGTCGATTAATCTAACGGTTAATTGTTAGAAAAAAGACAAATGCAAGTTCTCAGTTTCTCAGAGCTAAAGGTGTCTTTCAATTTTGTCTAAGCTAAAAAAAAGCCAAATAAAAACATCTAAATTGATGTAGCATAAAAAGATATTGTATATTTAATTCCACACATTCTTCTTCCTCGCTAAAACCTAGCACCTATATTACGCACAATGCAACGTGTGTCGACAGTTCAGTCAGTTTGATAAATTAGTCAAAGGTACTAACGTTTTTGACCACTATTGGTGCTATGAAGCAATGTTCTGATGAGCGGATTCATGTTCTACGTGTACAAGGCACAAGCGCACCGGTTACACAAAACAGGTTCCTGTTGACCAGTTTCTTGCTGTTCCACTTATCGACAGTTGGTACAGTAGCTTAAACGGGCCAAGAAATGTATTAATGTGCCAGAAAAGAAATATTCAAAAGTTCGGCTCTCCAAATGTTGAGGAAAGAAATGCATTAACTCATTTGTTCAGCCTCTGTGCAGAGAATAACTGAACATAAGCACAACTGGTGTACAAGACAACTCTGCAGGCTACCTTTAAAATGATTAATTATTAAAGATTAAAATTGATTTTCTGTCAGTTGACTAAATTGTTTAAGCGTATACACAGCTCTCTGATGGATTGTCACAAATGTCTCATGCAGAACAGGCCAAGAGATAAACAGCATTGTAGTAGGTTGCAGCTTATTAACCCTCTGAGGTCTAAGGGCATTTTCACATATCTTCTTATATTGGCCTTTTTAGGGTATTTGCATTAAAAGCGATCCCCATGTGTTTCCTATCAGAATGTTAAGAACAAACTCACCTTTCCGTAAAGTGATGCCCACATTTTTTCTAGAGCCATGTGTAAAGAGATAATTTGGCGCTAAAGATGAAACTTTGATGTTGGGCCTTTTGAAAGTCCTCAAATCTCCTTCAAAACAAACCTTAACTTATGATGCGTTGGACGACTTGTTTCGGTGCTTGAAATGAGTTTACCAAAGTCTTAGGTTACATATGATTAAAATAGGAAATAAATGTCTGAAATTCAATTTTGTAATATCGTTTTTTAAGTAGGAGTTTTGTCAAACATTGTTTGGATGCGCCAGTGCATCTTTTGTCCTCAGACAAAAAGGATGATGCTCAGTCTGTATGGCTCTTCCCAATTATGCCAGTGACTTTCAGAAATAGCAGCTTTTGAGCATTTTCACGTCAGGAGACATTTTGGCTCCTGCTGAAAAAGAGTGGCACTGTAGCAGAGTGTATGGCACTGAAGCATCTATATTGTGACAGCTCAGATGACCGATCCCACTACAACATATACTCTCTCTCGCTCCCTTTTTTGCTCATATTTCCTGTAGCTTATCTCTATGGCACTCAAGTGTACGTTCAACCTCTTAATGAGTCAAAATGAGAGTGTATGTTCATCCTGCACTTAAAATGTCTTTACTCCATTTTGTACTTAGACTGCAGCCAGCTAGAGTCAAACTAATTAACGTGTTTGCCTTAATTATTGTGTGCTTGACAACGTTCCTTCAGGTCCTTCAGCTAATGACAGTCACCGGCAGGTCGGTAGTGATTTGATCGCATGTCTGATAGCGAGCCACACTAAAGCACAGCGGACACGGTCCATTGTATAATTAGATAATTATCTCAATTTGAGGAAGACGGCAATCAAGCTGATCTGCTGAAATGAAGAATAATGTCAAATCTGAAAGTTACTGAAATTAAAATGTTTGAAAAGATGAATTGATGAGCCAAGTCACAGAATTTTCTATCCGTCTATTCATCTTTTCTGTCAGTTGTAAAGCAACAAGAGTGTATGGCTTTGCCAGCAGCTGTGAGGCTGCACTTAGGCACAGCGGTGCTCTGAGATTTATGCCAGCGTCTGCTATGCTAACATGCTCACAACGGCAATGCTAACATGCAGCAGGTTGGATAAAGGTGCTTTTTAAATGCAGTCCATTTAATTAGCACTAAACACTAAGTACAGATGGGAATGTCCTTAGTTTTGCAGGTACGGAGGACTGACCGACAGACCAGCATTGGGATTCATAGAGCCACGCCGCTAGCATGGCTAAGAATACTAAAAACATTCTCTGGTTCCAGCTGCTGAAATATGCTTTTCTTGTTTATTATCACTGATCATTGAATATCTTTAGGATTTGGACCATTGGAAGGACAAAACCAGCATTTTTTGGGAACTTGCATGTAGCATGTTATATAATATAATCACCAGAATAATTGTACAGTAATAAAAAATAATGTGGTTGCTTCCTTAAATGCATTGTACACTTTTATTTGTACATATGCTTCATCCATAGGATGACAGTGCCTTGAGATATTCTAAAGCTTTTAATATCTGTATTCTCCACCACCCACCTGTCGTATGTCACTTCACTTCATTTATTTGCTCTGTTTCAGAGGGCTGTGTAGTGCTGTCTGTCTGTCTGTCTGTGTGTCTGCTCACTTTAAGCACTTGCTCTGGCTTTGTTTTGTCTGCGACAAGTCATATCACTGAGCATGCCTCTTGCCAATACTCATACCTAGCACGAGTGATATAAGAACGCTGGCATCAATTAGGCAAAACACGACGAGAGCATGGCAGCACATCAATATTTATTTCATCTGCATATAAACGAGTTTGGGTTTTAGGGAGCCATTTGCTGATGAACCTCTCCCTCTCCAGAGCTCTCTGCAGACGCCACTCTTTTGATGACAGGGAAGGGTGGGGGTGAGACAGGGGGAGAGCTACAGGAGGAGGAGAAAAGAGCCGAGGTAAAATAAAATTCAGGGAGGAAGACATTTCGAAGGCTGAAATTGTTTGTTTTCAGTGAGGCGGCTCAATTTGTTATCTGGCAGCTTAGGCCTCATTTGTAACTGAGGCTGACGCACTGCTCCATCTGTAAACCTTCCTGAAGAAGAGACTACTTCAAAGAGGTCAGAGGTCAATTCCTGGCAGCTCACTGGCCCAGACACTGGAAGCAATATCACTGGGGTTTGACATTGATGCTGATGAACTGCGGAGCAAGAAGTCACGTCTGCGGAGGACTCTGAGCTGGAGACTAAATCGCATGTCATGCTGCGTGTTCCCACTTGGCCTCGGGGCGACGGGCCCGGGCTGCAGCCACAGCCAGCGTCGGGTGTCTCCGCAAGACTGCATGAATTTGTGCCCCGGCATGAGACTGCAAGAGGAAGGGGAAAAAGTTCAGAGAGAGATGTCAGTAAACCAGCTGAATGAGCTGTCTGTGGAAGTTTGAGTCCTCTGCAGCCTTCAGCTACTTGGACTATGTGAACCAGCATGCAACAGTGATGGGACATGACAGGTGGAATTTCCCCTCGTGGTGCATGTAAAAGAACAGAAAAACTGAACTTGTACTACAAAAACATGTGCTGCAACCAATTATTATTTACATTCATAATTATTGTTGATTAAATTACAGAGCCCAAAGTGGTCTTTACATAGTTTGTTTTGGGAAGTATTGTCAACATTTAAAATTAATTGTCCTAGTTCACATCCAAAATGAACATGATTTTACTCTCAACGCCTCCCGCAGCAAATAAAGACCATTTCACCAACATCAGAAGAAATTAATATATTTTATTGAAGATTAAGCTTCAGGGAGAGCAAGCTGCTATATAACATGAAGACCACATATTTAATGAAATAACTCGTATTGAAGTCTGCCTGATTCAGCTCAGCGGGTCACTATTAGTCAATGAATAGATCACACTGTATGTTTGCTTTAAAAAGCTGATGAGTTTTTTTGGATAAAGTTCAACCTAAATACTCACTTTTCACTTTCGGATGACTTATGGGATTCGATCTTCAAGCTGGTAAATTCAACATCCCTCTGTGCACATCACTGTCACAGGGCCCATGTGTCCAAAGCCAAACTCTCGTATGTATCCAGATGTGAACCCCTGTTGTGACAAATGTAAAAGAATAGAGGCTTCCCTTATCCACTTAGGTTCTGGACGAGTCCTAGTCTGGAAAAATACTGGAGGGACGTTTTCCAAACCCTATCTGTAATCCTCAATTTTAAGAACCCAACCCTCTGGTCACCCTTTTTGGCACCACTGGAAAGGTAGACACGCTTGACTCCAATCAACTGTCTGTTCTTTTGGCCAAACAGCTGCTAATATAGAGAGATTCTGCCCTGTCCGACGACGCTCAGTGGCTCAGGGACATTATGTCCTGTCTAAGCCTTGTAAAGATCTGTTACTCAGTTTGTAACTTAAAACAAAAAGTTCCAAAAAAAAAACGTTGAGTCAAGCTTAAGACTTTATGTATTTCCTCACTCTCATTTTGTCTTTGGTCATTCTGTTGATTTCTGTCAGTAATACAGTCCGTATAAGTTTTCTTAACCCCCCATTCTTTTATTTATCTATTTATTTATTCCGTTTTTTTCTTTAGACTGTATAAAATATGTACGTTGTCATCAAGGGTGAACTTGGCTATAAAGACCATCATTTTTTTTTTTTTTTTTTGTACCAGGCTGTAAACGTTTGTTTCTGCTGTAAAGTTGAGCATTTTAACATGGGGGTCTATGGTGATTGACTCCATTCTGGAGCCAGCCTCAATTGGCCTCTCGATGAACTGTTTTTAGCACTTCCGCATTGGCTTAATTCTTCAGCACAGGAGGTTGCCGCTTGATTTTTTTCCTTTCTTTCCTTTCAAAATGTAAAACCTGACTTATAGCACCTTTGTGTATTACTCCGATTATGATGCAAGGAAAGAAAATCCTGCAGGTCAAACAACAGAGTGTAGGTTTGATAATCAGCTGGACACGTTTTACCCAACAGAGTCGGCATCGCCTCAAATGTGTTTGTTTTTTAATTCTGTGACATGTGGAGCAGTTGATTCATCATATGCTTATCATTTACTTGATCTTCTCCATGTTTTTGCTGTACTGCCAAAGCATTAATTTAGCCTTCACCATGCCTCCGCTGCTGGGGAGCATCTCACCGTTTTAAAAACCACCAGGTTATATTGTTCAGGATCAAATGAGCTTGAGAACAAGGACAACATCCAGGGCTCAAACCAGAGAGCTTTGAAAGCAGCCCTATAGAGAGGCCCTTTCTCCTCTGCTCTTGAAGTCATGAAAGCCTTTATGCCGAGTGCTGTTTGTCCAAAAATGCACTCTCCCTCAAGAACAAAATCAAGCACTTAGGGGAGCCCTGGACAGTAAATGGGCAGTATAGATCAGTGTTGGAAAAACGCAGTGTTACTCTTTTCATCAGCTGCTCTGCTGTAGCACTTCAAACAGAGGTCAATTTTTCTGTGCAAGCCCTTCAGTGGAACTGAAATTGGCCTCAAGTTTATGGGATAAGAAACTTCTCTTGCTTTTCTGTTACCTACACTGACACACTTAGTGGTGTTCAGTCTTTCGCCGTTACCTCCAGACGAGTGTGTGGCGCTGACTGCTGCTGAGATTGTAATTAACGTCTTCTCACGTGCAGAAAAATCAATGAGATGCTTTGCGCAGCCATTACTGGCAAAATAGACTGTGCAACACTGGCCTGTTTAAATGTTGATTTTCTTTAGTCACTCTTGGGGCTTTACAGGTCAGTGTTTCCCACAGATTAGAAAGCAATTTGTGGCGCGGGGTGTCATATTTTTTTCTCTAGACTGTATAAAATATGTACGTTGTCATGAAGGGTGAACTTAGCTATAAAGACCATCACCGTTTTTTTGTACCAGGCTGTAAACATGTTTGTTTCTGCTGTAAAGCTGAGCATTTTAACATAACTGTTCTACTCACTTGTTTGTTGCATAGTTTGAATATGCTTTTAAAAAACAAACAAGGGGAGCCAAATCAACATGATTTTGAAACACCTGCTTTCCTATTTTTTTTTTTTTTTTTATTAGGATATTGCTGCTTCTATCTGCATTCCTCTGCTCTGACTGAGTGGCCCAAAAAATAATCGGACATCAGACAGATGATAAAAATGCCAAATGGCATTAATGTAAATAACATAAATGTCAGTTGGGAAGCAGCAGTGAAATGCCAGGATTTATGGATATGACAGAGCAGGAGTCTATCTGCTGGGTCAACAACAACCATGTAAGAAAGAAGCTCTAAGTAAAGCCATAAGGGGATGTGATTGTTTGCGGGATGAAACTTGGGGAAAAAAAACTTTGAAATTCCCAGTCTGTGAGAGAAGATAATTAGCAGTAAGTCTGCTCTCCTTTTTGGACTGAGGGCATAGTTGGACCATGGCTTTGAGTTATGTACTGCAGCTTTTTTTGCAGCCTTTTATCTGTGCCAGCACCAGTGCTTTGAATCCAGTGCAGACAGCCATGGGCAGCCTGTGATTTGGATGTTTCCAGGGGGGAGTGACATGGGAGAATTTGCGATGGTTGACCGGTTGCACTGTTGTGGCTGAGCTGAGAGGGCTGACCTGGAAGAGCCTGTAGTAGCTTTACTCACATGGGTACATGCGGGCAAAAGCCAATAGTGTACAGTGACCAATGTGTGTGAGTCTGATCAGAGTCCAAGGGGAAACTAGTACGGCTGGGTATCGTTCAAAACCGGTTCCTAAATGACTTTTTTCGATCCCAGTTTTATAAAACAAAAATAAATTACAATATTACGGCACAATTTTTTTCATTTATTTTGCAGCTCCTACTACATGAGCCCCGTCTCTGTGTAACGTAGAGTTTTTCCTGCGTGTCTCTGTGACGTGTAGCGTTACCCCCAATTTGCACTGGCTGCAGAACATCTGCGGATCCGCTCCGGAACGGCGGCGCAGTCATTAGGTTTCCATTAAAGTCAACGTGTGTATTTTCACTGACTGCAGAACGGCTGCATCCTGACTCCGGCACAGCTCCGGCGGTCCGCAGCCCTCCAGAGCAGATACGCAGAGCTTCTATTTTTGCCGGAGAGCTCCGCAGCAATTCAGCACAGGGCAGATAGTGCGGGACAGGAAGTCGAGCACAGAAGCAAAATTAAACATCCAGTTAATTTTCAAAATAAAATACACCGTGCTCACGGCGAATCATATTTCCCTGCACTACACTTTGACAACACAGCACAGAGTTGTTTCCCCTCTACTCCTCTGGATGGAAAAAAAACTGTTGTTGGTTTTGTGGTTCTATTCTACGTGAATTCGCGAGATCTCGTGGGTCCTCGTGACTACAGCTGTCAGTCATGGCCGCAGCCGTACCGCAACAAATCCGGACCTGGTGGGTATTGAAGGATGGCGGAGCACGGAGCCGACACGCAGCGGGGCCGATCCACACCTGTTCCGCAGTTGGTGGAATTTCGAGGTTAGACAGACTATTATTTTATATTATTATATATTATATTATTTACAGATTATTAGATCTTGGTAGAAGCATGCTGCGTGCTTATTGGCTCACTGACTGATGAGATTTACTCCTTAGGTATTGAAATTGGGTATTGAATGAGGAGGCATTTTTCGATACTGGATACTTGAGAGGCAAGTCGGTCGGTGCCTAAAAAGTATTGAATTCGGTACCCAGCCCTAGAAACTAGTAGTCCTAAAAGAAGACAATGGGTGGTGATGGTGCAGTGGATATGACACATGCCTTTGGTGTGGGAGATCTGGGTTCGATTCCTACTGCGATACATCAACCAATGTGTCCCTGAGCAAGACACTTAACCCCTAGTTGCTCCAGAGGCGTGCACCCTCTGACATATATAGCAATTGTAAGTCGCTTTGGATAAAAGCATCAGCTAAATGACATGTCATGTAATGTAATGTAATGTAAAAGGTAGTCACACTGGAAACAGGCAGATTCAAAGAATTTAATGATACATAGGATTCCATCTATGCTTACAGCACCTGGTTTATTTGAAGCCCACTCTTGAATCAACATGCTGCATTTTGAGTTGTATCTATTTTATAACTAAAAAGCTGAGTTGATCAACAGAAAATTAACTATTAGCAATTATCATCAACTTTTTAGTTTTCAAAGGAAAAACGTAGTGTTTTCTGGCTCTTCAGCTGCTAACAGCTTCACTATTTCAACCAGGTCAATGCTAACTTTGTTTGTCTGCTGTTTGGTGCTGGGCAGGATGGGTTTATCCGAGATTTGCTGAAAATAGAAAAACAGCACTGATGAGAGTAAATCAAAACGGTACATTTGTGGGCAGGAAACCAATATAATTAGCTGAAAGATGCTACGTAGAGCTTAGGTGAACTGCAGAGTCGAGTGATGCATCTCTGTGACTTCATCACTACGAGCGACTCCTTCCATGTCATTTCACCCATTGTTCTTATAAAAAAATAAAAAAAATGGTGCAGTTTTAAGTTTTTGCAGCCACAAAGCATCATTACACAACAAATGGTGAGCAACATAGCTTCATTCCTATGTAAATGTGAAGCAGTTGATTTGCATGATGCATCTTCAAACTATGCAGATGACCTTTACTTAGGACTATGTCCCAGATACTGGGTGCTTAATAATGCACTGTAGGCGTTCAGGCTTCTGAACACATTTCCCTCCCAAAACGTCCTCCGCACAGCAAAATGACTGGTGAGTGAATGCTTGGTGAGTGGTCCCTGTACAACAGTGGAGAGCTTTAGACGGATTCATGTTGAAGATCCTGTTGAGATCTGACCTGACAAGGGTCCCTCTTGGAGTTTGATTACTTCAGATGATCTACACACAATGCAGCTTCTAGTCCACACACTTCACAGAGGGTGCAGGCTTGTGTGTGTGTGTGTGTGTGTGTGTGTGTGTGTGTGTGTGTGTGTGTGTGTGTGTGTGTGTGTGTGTGTGTGTGTGTGTGTGTGTGTGTGTGTGTGTGTGTGTGTGTGTGTGTGTGTGTGTGTGTGTGTGTACTGCTTATGTTTGTGTGTTTGTCTGTGAACTCTCTGGTGCATCTCCATTCTCTTGCAATGTATTGGTTTATCCATAAAAGGCATTCTGCTAGGGGATGTTAACTTAGAAACAGTTCTCCGCTCTGCTCAGTAAGCTGTGATCTGGAGTCAGGCTGCCAAATGCAATTGGCCGAAAAGGCCTTTGAAGTGTGCCGTGATTGGCTGTGTGCGGCGGCTATTTTGACAGTGCAGGTTGTGATGAGCAGGCAGTTGTTGAAGCAACAGTAACTCTGTAGGTCACACTGGGTTAGCTTTCCATAAATCTGAGATGTGTGTGTGTGTGTGTGTGTGTGTGTGTGTGTGTGTGTGTGTGAAAGAACTAGTAAATCACTCACAAACCTGAGTGTGTGTGTGTGAAGTGAGAATGACTTGATGGATTACTTTCAGCTCTTACGAGTTCAGTGTGTGTGTGTGTGTGTGTGTGTGTGTGTGTGTGTGTGAAATCAGGCCAACATCTCTCTCTGTGCATCTCTGTACATGCCTTCTGCAGTGTCCCCTCTTTAAAATTAAATTTCAAACAAATATTTCATCGACATTTCCCCTCTGAGCCTCACATCGTCACAGTTCATTAAAACATAATTGAAAAGGAATATTCAACAGCTCACTTTGCACATGCACCACTTTACCCCATTACACTTGCTAAAGAAACATTTACATAGAATATCATCTCAGCTTTGCTTGCTCTCAGGAAGCAACATGAGTGGCTTACGCAGCTGCTGTACCATTCCCATAATTCATCTCTGCCTGCGCAAATAAACATAGCAGGGAATATGGGATATGCAAAGTGTGATTCAGCAGCAACATTTTAATCTTTCTTCCATCAGCTTCTATTACCAGCGCTGCCAAGCTCAGCAGACCGGAGCGCTCCTGGGCTCTGATTGGGTTAGTTCAATTAAATTGGCCCCAGCGAGGTGTAATGAGAGCTGTGCTGTAACGGTGACAATGCATAGGAGTAAGCCTGGTGGCGGACATTATGGCTCGGCTATTAGCTAGCAACCCATTGATTTAAATAAGCCCCGGTTTCCTGCAACGGTGTTGGAGTTGCCCTAACTCAGCCATCACTCAGTTCAACCAGACCTTTGACATCAATGGTCAAGCTTCAGTGAGATGGTAATGTACTGCACCATAAACGAGGCCATTTGTTTGGTTCTTGTTGAGAAAAAAAGTCTGCAAGGGTTAAGTAATTTACAATATTTTGTGGAGATAATGTGTGTGAGATACTGTATATTCTCATTTTTTCTCCTGTCTAAGGGCGTTTTCACACATACCTCATTTGGTCCGGACTTTCGGACTTTTCAGTTTGATCCGAACCAAAATTAGAGGTGTGAAACCTCCCCCGGACCACGGTCCGGATCAAAAGACCAAATTTTGGTCCGACCAAAAGAGGTGTTCTCGGTCCGGACCAAACTGAACCATGGTCCAGTTCGTTTACAGTGTGAAAGCATTTTTTGGATGGTTCGGACTTTCGGACCAAATAGAAGAAGCTCTGGCAGGCTCTCCTTGTGTTACAAGACCGGGGAATAGCTCCTTTAAGGAATAGCTCGGTGCTTAGTGTGTAGGCTTCATGAGAGAGTGAGTGACGGTGAATGCGCTCAGAGCAGACAGCTGTCGGCTATCAGAGCAGAGAATACATCAGCAGTTTATTTGTTAAGTGTAGTAAATGTACAGTGTAGGTTTCCGTTTGTCTCTGAATAAATTCTCCAGAAAGTTCCAGTGTCTTGCTTCTCAACATCACAACAAAACAAAAAGAGCCGCGGCAGTAGGGGAGAGCAGCAGTCAGCTGAAAAAACTCCGACACAGAGAGAGGATACGAGAGGACGGGGAAGCCTGTCTACAAACCAATCAATTATAAGTATTTGGAGACGCAGCTCACATATGTGATGACGGCAGGACGTAGTTTTGTCACGTATAGATCTTTAGTGCGCTTGCATAACTGCAGTGTGAAACCAAAACTTACCGGATCAAATGTATACAATGTAACAAAAACATGAACCTTGGTCCGGACCTTGGTTCAGACTTTCATGTGTGAAAACGCCCTAAGTCTGAAAGATTAATTGTTGTCAAATGAAAATCACAATTTTGAAAAGGTGCCATTTTCTTTCACAACAACCACATTTTTTATTACGTAAGCTTTACATTGGTGAAGGATTCCAGTGTATCACAACTTGGGTCTTATTTTCATTTTTCATGATTCCTATCAGTTATGATAATACTGAACTCACAAGAGTAATAGCTTAGATCTGGGAAAGAAACTAGGGATCAGTTGATCAGACAGGAAAAGTGTAGGCGCACACAACTACAGTGAGTAGGGTAGGTCAAAGTTGAACCTAACCGAGCTCTGTGTAAAACATTTCTGATTGCTTGTGTCGTTTGCCTGTCTGACTTTTGTTTTTTTATCTCGTTGTTATCATATACCATATATACCAAGAAAAATGATGTCCAAGCTACAAACATAATAAGTTGTAATAAACCAGAATCATTTTTTATGTGTTTTACAAGCTGTGAAAGGTCAAAGTGTGTGTTGGCCAAATGACAAAACACACTCTTGATTGGCTGTTGCCCAGTTAATATGTTCTCTGCATGTCAGTGTCTGTACTATTAATTCTTGGCAGAAAATGGTTTCCACCTAGAAAGAAATGCCACACTGTGTTATTTTTTATATTATTTAATTTTCCAAGGGAAGACAAGCTAAGTTGACTTTTGCCTTAACTAATGCATCATTTATCCATATGCTTATGCAAACAAGTGATTTAGCTTGACACAACCAATTGTTTTCACTGCCACATAAACCACCATTACTAGCCTTACTTTTATATAAAAGCCATTATATATTATATATAAATTGAATCACGATTGCAATATTGGTCAGACAAATTTGAATTAAATATCCTCCTTACATTGTCAAAAGCCCTTCTCCTCTCCTCATCTCCTTTATGGATTTTGACATATCTCAGTCGAGCTAAACGACTCTATCATGGGACATCACTGATTACTGGATGTAGACTCTGCCTTTTAAACAAAAGCCCAATTAAGAAACAAAATATTGATCTTTGCTGGTCCCTTCCAGCTCTGTGCTTCTCTCTCGGGGGAGAAACCTCTAGCCGACCATGTCATCTTCTCTTTGTCTAGTTTATTTCTATGCCTCTTGTTTTTCTCAGTTTTATTCTCTCCCCTCCCGTCTTCTCAGCACTAATTATCACTTCTGTAGGCTCCAGAAGTTCAGCGCAGGGATTTATCAGGAGCTTTATAGTTATTAATACAAATATAGCAAACTCCTATATATGCTGAGGGTGTTATGGTTAAAGGGGTTTGAAATCTCTGTGTGGTGTCTTTGTTCTAAGGAAATAAACATGCCAAGATATACAAAACGGTAGTACATAATTTATCATGACTTTATGTGAGATTTGCTTTACTGGGTCTTCACTGTGATAGAAGTAATATTGTTGTCAAGGCAACCAAATTGTTAAGCACTGAGTTTGTCCGCTTGGCCTTTTTGCCACTCTGTCCACTTCATATGCCTGAAAGCCTCAGTCTCAGTGGGGATCAAACTGTGAAACTGTCGCAGCGTTGCCGGCAAATTACATGTTTTTGAGGAGACAGTTTGACAGGAGATGGATGCGCGTCATGTTAAGCGAGGGTTAACATTTTCCTCCTGACTGAGCTACTGGCACAGTGACATTAGCATGTTGAGTCTGGTTGCACTCTTCCACCAGTCGACCAAGGTGAAGCTATTTCACACTCTCTTGGACTTCAAAGCTGTTATATGGGAGCAGCTTCAATGTGCTCGCTCTGTTGAAAATGTCTTCCTGCTTTTGATTCCTCACTGTGCACACCTAGGGCAGTCGGCTTCTCCCTTTTGAAATCATCTTATCTTTATCAACCTTCTCATTCCTCTTTAACTCGCCCTCTTCTTTAGCATCTTACCCTCTGCTCTTCTCAGTGCCCAGTCACAACAGAAACTCATTTGCACATCTTCCAAAAAAAAGGTGCTAGACATTTGGTGACATAGTGGCTACTTGTTGATTGTGACTAGTTTGGATTTTTGGTAAAATAGATAGGATGAGGAAAGCTCTATTGCAATTGCTTCTGGTTTGGCAAAGAAGGGTTGAATAAAACTGGATTGTGCCACACAACTAATATGCTAGCTTATTAGAACTGTCAAGATGGTTTGCAATTGGTCAATGGCCTGAATTTGCGTGTCAAAGTTAACTAAACTAAACTGTGAAGGCATTGTACAAATGTACTTTGCCTTTGCTGGTGATGTTTTAAAACCTTTATGTATTTGCTGTAATAAATGTTGCCTAAACTGAACCCTCGAGTCCTAGCCTGGCAACCAGACCAGTCTGCGAGCTCATGTTTTATTTGCTCTGGCAGGTACTCCTGTTCAGACAGACTCGCAGCCAATTAGACCATGGCCAGCCCAATCACAACTGTTTATCTCATATGGGGCGGGTTTCAGATGATAACTTGCAGAGCCTTTGCGCTTTATGCAAAATAAGTGATGACGTCATTTTTGGCTCACGCACCCTCGCGGCGGGGACACTACGGCGAGCACAAACCTAGCTTGGTAAAGAGGAGCGCTGTAGCATCCAGAGGCATTTTGATCTACAGCCATTAATAATGCCCCTTGGAAATCGAAAATGACCAGAGAGGTTCCAGACTAACTAGCATTTGCGATTTGGTCTGGCGATGTCAGGCTACTCGAGTCCTGGATACAAGTGGAACAGCAAACTTCATCAGCAGACCCTTGGGAAATAGGTGTTTGAAGCTAGGTGGCGTAGGGACACCTCACAGTGCTAGTTGGTGAGCTAGCCAGCCGGGAACATGCTGGCAAAAGTCTGTCACAATAGTTGTCTTGCTATCACTAAACAAGCTAGCTAGATTGGTCTCCTTGAAGCTACATCCCAGCCTACTGTGTCCGACGCCCATTGTATTTGACGAGCAGCCGGCTAGTGTCAGATATGCATTGTATTTGATGGCAAGACCTTGATAAATCTGTTTTGTCAATCTAAACCCATTCCCATCGGCTGTATGGGAAAACAAAGCCCTTTGAAATGCTCCTTGAAATTGCTGACACTACAAATGAATGAATACCTTACCCCATTTGAGGATTATTCTGTTTCTTCCACAACTATAGAAACAAGGAAAAAGGGGAGAAGGGAGCCAAAAAAGCCTGAAATAGGAGAATGTGAAAGAGAAAATCAAAAAGGACTAAAAGGGAGGAGAGAGAAGAGACAAGTCAGGTGAATATCATTACACAGCCGTATTCAAACAGTGACTGGAGTTTAATTCCATTTGATGCATTGTTGGCTGGCCATGCGGCAGTAGAAAGTAAGGCAGTTACAGTAAAAACTTGGAAAGGTGGCATGATCCAGTTTTAAGTGATTAGGGGCAGATCCAGGAATCGAGACAACAGTTAGTTAATGGGGACAAAATGAAAAGCACTAAAAGCTCAACATGGTGAATTAGCTAATTACCTAAAGAACTGTACCTGTAACTAAAGAGGTGTTAATTGCCCCATGCTATTTTTCAATCACATTTTATCATCTTCATTTCCTGGTTCGGGTGTTGGTTTTCAACATTTGTTAGGGTGTTTCATTTATTGTTTTTAACAGGTCATTTGGCAATTTTTTTATTTACAGTTGAGAGAAGTGTTGAACAGTGCAGTAGACACCTGTATATTTGGCAGAATCTTTCACCATAAAAGTTGGTAGAAACGTTATAGGCCTATGCTTTGCACTGTAAATCACACGAGTACCCATATGAATACAGTTCAGGAAGAAATGCGGTCTTGATTAAGTTTTCTTGAAGCAGGTTGGTCTGCTGCCCTGGTGGTAGTGACCCCTTAGAATATGATGTACCTGTATGTATGTACTACATGTACCATGTAGGCTGAGTCCTTTGCAGCGGCCCTTTGCTGCGTGTCATCCCCTCTCTTTCTCTCCCCCTTTCCTGTCTATCCTCTGTCACTATCGAATAAAGGGAAAAGCCCCAAAAAATTATCTTAAAAAAAAGAAAAGAATATGATGTACCTATTTCCAAAGTAGTTACTAGCTTTTACATTAGAAAATGGCTGCAAGCCCCAGGCCACAGGGATTTTGGAGTTTCCCATATTCAGTTTAATAGAGGAGTTTAAATGTGCAAAGGTAAAGTCAGGATATATAGTGAAACCCAAGGGAAGCAGTTTAAGAGTCAAAGGTAGCACTTACACGTAAGGTTATGTCGACAACAGTGGGGAACAGAAAAATGGCTGTAGAGGAGACTCAGACAAGAATAGGCAGCGAACTGTGCAAAGACTGTCTCTGAGCAGCATTCTTGTAAGTGGCAACCTTAAATTCACTTTCCATTTTCCCCAAAGCTTGCCCCATGTGCTCTTTTTGTTCAGGCATAGCTTCTCTTCGAGGTGTAAAACAAGGGTGGTATTCCTGGAGACATAACCGGGTGCTGAAGTATTTAGCAGCAGCAGCCAGTGGAGTTTTTGCTAAATCTGCCACTCATGCCAGTGTTGGCATCCAAATTTAGCTCTCTGCTTGGTCAAAGGTAGGATTCAGAGGTTTAAATGTAACTCAGGACAGAGACAGAGAGTGGTGTCACCTGTTACCTGATGGTTCAGTTGATTTATAATGGCACAGCCTGATGTCCGCTGTAGAGGACAATGACGAGTCAAGACCTCATTTAACATTCGAATACGGCTTCTGTAGGAATCGTCACCCAACCTTTGGCCCATTTCACAGAACTATATTGAGCTTATATATACTACAGCTTTCCTATGGGCCATTTCACACTCATACAGGCTTATGTGGTGAAATCCAAATCCAGTATTAGGATTGCTACTCAGTGCTACTGTCTTTCCTACCACATGCCGACTCCAGTTGTGGGCATTTGCTCATTAACGCCTCAGTACGTGGATTGTAAGTGTTTGTCCAGTTCTGGGGTTGAATGCAAATCACAGTTGGTGCTCGCCCAATAGCGTACATGCATGCAGATTAGTTTGCTCAGTGGAGGTAGACCACCTTGTGTGATCATCTGCTTTTATGCAAACTGCAGGTTCAAATAAAGTTCAGCCAACTTTTTGGATCACCAGCGTTATACCAGCAATACACCAAATACAGATGTCGGTACATTAAACTTCATGACTGTGTCCTTACAGTCCAATCCACCCTCATGTTCACCTGTTTCAGATCAGGGTACAGAAAACAAGATTTCGTGCAAATAACCTCAAAAAAGTTTGATTGGATTTCCTTTCCAAATAGCAAATCTGGACACAGATCACATATTGATGGCTATAAATGGGGCCATATGTGTTTGAATGCTAGGCAGGTTCAGAAATGTGAGGTAACCGTCTGCTCTCCCAAGCTGTTCCCTATCAATCTACTGCTTAGCGTGGCCACTGAAAGCCACGGAGCCACGTGAAGGACATATTCCATTTCCTGCTCCAGCATCACTCTCTGTGTCCCATTCCCAGGCTTAAATGGACCAGGCCTCCCCCACCAGGAGACAGATTCTGCACATCAGAAACACACACATTCAGGCAGCTGGTGGGTTGAGTGAATTTCCATGACAATGGGGTGAACTGGGGATGGTCAGCATAAAGCAACAGAAGGAAGGTACGCTACGTAATCACCTGTGGGACTTAGAGGACTGGAGAGACTGTGTATTTCAGGCTGGTGTCCTGTAATTCCAGAAATAATTGTCATTGTAATTTCTCAAAAGGCAAATTATGTATTTATTTCTGTGTAAAGATTTCACAGCACAACTAGATTTGTTTGATCTAGATCTAGTTTGTCCACATGCCCTCTGTTGTCTGATCTGATCTGAAGTTTTTCAGCAAAGATAAAGTAAAAAGTAATTTGTAGTTAAGGAGCTTTAACAGTGGTATTGTCTTTTAACAAAACACGTTTCATCCGTTGAAACTACCTAAATGTGACCTTTAATTTGTCTTG
This sequence comes from Sander lucioperca, assembly GCF_008315115.2. Classification (NCBI taxonomy): domain Eukaryota; kingdom Metazoa; phylum Chordata; class Actinopteri; order Perciformes; family Percidae; genus Sander; species Sander lucioperca. Next base: position 7,125,893 of record NC_050192.1, on the reverse strand, counting down.
CCTAAACCCAACTGTTAGCAAAAGAAAAGCCGAGTGTCAGTACATGCTATTGCCACATAAACCGAGTTGTTCTTTGTGGTGAAAGTGCTGAAATCCATAAACATCAAATGGCTTTCAGATGGGTTTACATGCACCACACACAGAGTTGGCATTGTACATGTTCATTGAAGACTAATCAACAGAGCGCAGTGTGTGTGTGTGGTGAAACTGGCAAGGTTTTAAGCCCATTTTGATCATTTAATTAGTCTGATTATCCAAACAGCTTTCTGCTGGCGCTCTCAGACTTATATGCACACATGCGCACAGCGTGATAATGCTATTGTTCATATGTGACTGCCGCTGGGTGCCCTTGGAGACGGGTGTGATAAATATTGTCAGCGCGGCTCTGATGACTGCGCTCCCAGCTCTGACTTACTGTCAGCACACCCTCCATGCTGGATTTTTCTTGATAGAGTAGAAAGTTTTCAGACCTCAGCAGGAGACTTTGAAGACTTGACTGTCACGACGTTGCTGAAGTCTTTGTATAATACTTTGAGTGTGCTTTATGTGTGTGTCTGTTCTGCATTTATGTCCATCATGATGACCTTGTGGGCTTGTTTTGAGTCAGTTTTTCAACTCAGACTTCTGAGCTTTATGAGCCTGCATGAATTTTGCTGCATTGGATTCTATTAGGGGCAGCTGTGGCTCAGTGGTAGAGTGGTCGCCTGCCAATCGGAAGGTTGGTAGTCGGTCCCTGGCCTTGCAGTCCCATGTCGAAGTGTCCTTGGGCAAGACACTGAACCCCGAGTTGCTCCTGATGCTGCGCCATTGGAGTGTAAATGTGTGTGAGTATTTATCTGATGAGCAGGTGGCACCTTGTGCAGCAGCCTCGGCCACTGTGTGTGTGTGTGTGTGTGTGTGTGAATGGTGAATGGTTCCTGTGTATGTAAAAACGCTTTATGTAGTCGTTAAGACTAGAAAAACGCTATATAAATACAGTCCATTTACATTTATTTGAATCACGATTCAGTGATTGATTTTTTTTTTTTATTCAAGAACAATGAATGTTTTTATTTCTGATTTATGTTAATAATTTGACTGTTAAAGCTTTAGTGCATAACTTTTTTACAACAATGAACGTCCGTTACATTCAAGCCATTGCCAAATGAGTTGCTACAAAGCTAATTAAGACTATCAGCTCCACACAACTCTCTGTATTTCTCAGTATGGCTATGTTCAGAAAATGGTGTTGTCTAGCGACTTCGCGCGCAGAAAATCAAGTGAAGATAATTACCTCTTCTGAAGAGTCCATCCTGTTTTTTTTAATCCTCCGTGTCCTCCTTGGCTACTAGCAACTGCATGGGGGAGGGGTGGGGGGTGAAGAGCGTTCACGGAAGGCTTGTGTCATGTGGATGCAACGACAGAATTGTTTTGTCATTACTTAGAATTCCTCATGGGGGCAACAGAAACTATGCACTATAGCTTCAATGTATATTCATCCAAAAGTTAGTAAGGCTGTCCTCCTCCTTCCACATATTGAAAAGAGCAAAATAGTCAAATTGATTTATTTTGCTCAATACAGGAAAATAAGAAGCCTTTTGTGCGGAATCTAGAAATGGAAAAGTAATAATTGGCTACATTTAAAATAAATAAATAAATAATTGGTATTGACGTCACATTTTAGTCTCAGTAGAAATAGCAGCACAGGTGTTGTCGCAGTAACTTTAGTATTTGTGGCAGTGGCAGCAGCAGTAGTTTTTGCAAACAAAAGTCAATAACACATGCATAATTCACCACACATGCAAACTAAATTCGCATTGATGAAATCAAATTAATAGACAGAACATAGGCCATGTGCTAAGAACTGCCATCTTTTTAAGTGAGTGCTGCTCCATCTCAGCTCTCCTCTGTGAGCTCCACCAGTTTGTGCCAGAGTAGGAGGCAGTAAACCACCTCTATACCCTGGAGGAACCAGCTGCTCTCTTGTTTTTTGACTCTCCACAGGCTGTTCTCTCTCTCCCAGCCTCCCAGGTGAATTACATGACACCTGCTGAGCTTAGATGTTGGATTATCTTCCTCAACATAGGAACAATGATTCTCATCCACCCATCTGTTTAAGAAACAGTTATGCTAAACAAGTTATCCTATCTCCCTAAACTGCAAGGACTATTGTTTCATATTATGGGAATAATTGCATGGTCCAGTCCACAGTAGGGCTGCACAATATATCGTTTTTTCTATCGCCATCGCCATATTAGCTGGCACAATAAACACATCAAAAAAGGCTGTGACATATGACAAAAGACACTAAGAGATTTTTTGTGTTAGTTGAAAGAAAATATGAGCAGAAAACGGCACTTCAGAATGTCATTCTTAGAGTGGTGCCAATTTTATATTCGATTCAATGTTCAATTTGTTCAATAAAAGAATGTTGGAAATGATTTCCTTTCATTTGTTTTAAATTCAATTTGTTGTATTTTAGCAGAATACTGAAAGCAGCAGCAATGCAGAACTGAGTACACTTTAATATCTATTTTATTTATTTTTTATTAGTGAAAGCAGTGTAACAACAGTTTATATGTACAATAAATGTACATAAAACATGACATGTTTAAACATGTTTTGACAGACAGTAAAGACAATACAGCATACAACATGCAACAGTTATGCTTCGATAAAAGGCAGAGAGAATGGCGTGTGAAAATAGAGTTAGTGCTATATGTCATGTCATGTGTAAGTATATAAATGTTGGGGTGTTGGAAATATAAGGATGGTAGTAGATGTGTAAATGTTTTGCTTAAAGGATAATTCCGGCGCAAATTGAACCTAGGGGTTAATAACATATATGTACCTAGTCGAACGTTCTCTGGGATCTGTTTCATGCTAATCGAATGTGTCTCTAGCTTGAAACTAGCTACTGCAAACCGGGGGTTAGCTGCTAATGCTAACTTTCGGGGCACAGGGTAAATCACTATTTGACACCACTAACAAGGCTCGAAATAGCGCCACACTTAAACGGTAGCATAATGAGGGTCCCTACGTGCAAATCGAAGCATTGAGAACTTTTTAAGTGTAAAGACAGTTTATTACAAAGATAGATTATAAAGACAGTAGCGTTAATGTTTATAAGCGCCGCCATCTTGGATAACAGTCATGAGCAGTCGAATCACGAACGCTGTGTTTGAGCTGTGTTACTGGTTACTGGTTGCACGGCGTTCGTCGTGGTGAAGGCAATAATAAGGAAGACGAGCGACAAACGACAAACTAATAGTCAGGTTCATTATATTCAGATTTTAACCTTTGTGGGAATTTTTGGGGGATTTGCTAAACTATACATTTTTGGAAAGGTTATTGTATAAGAAGTCAAAAAATCAATGTTTGCATTTGCTCAGATGTCTATATGGCGGGGCAGCCATATTGAAGTTTAAAAAATGGCCGCCGTAAAATTTAAAATTGTAATATCTCGACTTCTGAATAAACTGGAATGTTGATTTTTACTGCTAAATCTACACTGTAAGGATCAAGGAATCCAATGGTGCTAGTTACACTTTACCATATTAACCCTTCGATGCATGGTAAATGACCCCTTGTGGTTGTTTTCTTGCAATATCTTTGTACTTTACAAAGATACAAAGTAACGCGTTACAGTAACGTAACTCCTTTTTCGGGTAAAAAGTAGTGTAACGCGCTACACATGTATAGTAAGTATTATCTTCATTTTACCTCAGAAGATATGTTATACATTTCAACAACATATTTATACATATATGACTACAGCTAACTAAGCTAACTAATATTACTGTATAGTGTGTGTCATATACAGTGTTGGGTGTAACGCGTTACAGTAACGGAACTACTTTTTCGGGTAAAAATTAGTGTAACGCGCTACTACAAAAAATTTGGTAACGAAACGTAGTTCCTTTTTCAATTCCGCGCAACGTTACTTTTCCCAGGGACAGATTTGACAGCGACACTACCTTCTCAGCTGCGTGCTCACAAGCTCCACACAGGACGTGACAGAGGCTGGTAGCAGAGCAATCATGGCAAGTGAGAAGCAGCCAAAGCTAACTTTTGAGAGCGTTTTAAGCTTTGTGGCTTTTTGCTAGACGGCGCTCTGAGCCAGGGAGACACAAAGCTGACAACCACAGATGGATGCGGTGGAGATGGCCTCATACATACACGCAGCGGACCGCTGTGGACTTGTGTCGGTTGCACGGACACGCAAGGATTTCCAGAAAAGAGGCTGCATGTGTCTACGACAATGCACGGACCATCGTGGCTGCGAGACCAGTACAAGTCGATACAGACATTACATAGTATACACTAACACCGTGTAATGCCGATGACCTGCTGATGTGCATTCAACCCGCGCTGGACTCGTTCATAATGAATCAGCCGTCACTCTGTGAGTAGAGAATCCAGCCTGCAGTGTAGTTCAGACACTTCACTGATAAACCAGAGATTGGCTTTATGGTCAAAGATAGTTTTTGTATAATTAACTTCAGTCTCTGCCAGAGACCCCTGCTTTTAAAAGTAACGTAAAAGTAACGAGTAACGTAAAAAGTTACTTTCCATAGGGGGTAACTAAGTAAAGTAACGGATTACTTTTTTAAGAAGTAACGAGTAACGAGCAAACACTACTTTTTAAAAGTAACTTCCCCAACACTGGTCATATATGACTTTTGCTCCTCAGACTTCTGATATACTGGGATAGTTGTTGTGGAACACACAACATATTCGCTGTGTCGTCCCATCAAGAACATTATTTTACAGAGCATCTGGTACATGTATAGTAAGTAGCCTATTATCTTAATTTTTACCTCAGAATGTTATATTTCAACAACATATACATTTATGACTGCTGCTAACAGGTCGCTAACATTACTAGTACTTGCCAGGTCAAACCGAGACATCAACCAGAAAGAGGCCATAGGAAACTATGAATTCACTCTGACACCAAGGGTACTGTTTGCGCCTGATGGAACAATTCTGCCATGCCATGACAAGTCCAAGTTAATCCATCTACTTGAGAAGCTGACAAAAGAAGTTGAAGTTGAAATGTCTTTAATGTCCCCAAGGGGCAATTTGGTTCACAACAGGTAGCCAACACATACACGTTCACACAAAAACACATAAAAACATGAGATAATAAATAGATAAGAGCATAAATACACATGTACACTATACGCAAATAAATGAAAAAAATATGCCCCATGGCAACAAACCCTCAGGAGACATGCCCCATGAAGACCATCAGCTGCCTCAAGTTGGAAGTTCTACTCACCAAGATGCAATGGATACAGGACTCACAGACCTCACATCTACTGATCAGCCAAGTCGGAAGATAGCACTGGTGGACGGTATGGTGCTTGTGCAGAAGCTGAGCAAAAAACCAGCGAGTGTATTGACAGTCAAGGATCTGAGTGGTTGCTTCAATGACAGACTGATGCAACTAACACAAGATTATGATGAAATCATCCTCGTGTTTGACACATATAGGGCAGATTCTCTGAAGACAAGGAAAAGCTTCTATACAGTATCAAATCAGAGATGACACCAACATCAAACACATCCCAATGAGTAGGTTCCTCTCCCATGACAAGACTAAGAGTGATCTGAGTGAATATCTTGCTGCCAAAACTCTGGAGTACAACAAGGGATCCTCCAAGCTGATCATCACATCTGCTTCTGGGCTCACTAGGAGCAACAAAGACCTTGTCTTTGAAGAAAACAACCACGCACACACAGACACACTGCTGATCCACCAGGCTGTGCTGGCTTCACAGCGAAACCCACATGATGCACAGTTGGTGTTTTTCTCACCAGATACAGATGTTTTAGTGCTAGTCACAGCAAACTATGATCTCATGTTGAAGAACACGTCCATTTCTATGGCCTCTGGTGTTGTGCAGATTGAACCATTGTGGCGAGCTCTAGGTAAAGAAAGAGCAAAGGCTTTGCCAGCCTTCCATGCATTCACTGGGGCTGACAACACAGGAAGGTTCTCCCGCATAGGCAAGGCAACCTGGCTGTAGGTCTACCTCAAAGCAGATGAAGATATTGTAAAAGCTCTGCAGATGCTTTTGGATGAAGCAGATGTGACAGAAGGAATGCTGTCAGCCCTGGAATCCTTTATATGTGCAGCTTTCTCACCCAAGGGGATCAACATCAAGGCAATCCCTCAACTGCGATGGCATTTCTTCTGCAAACATAGGGCAGAAAGTGACAAGCTCCCTCCAAAACTTGGAGCTCTGAAGCAGCACATCTTGAGAGTCCATGTCCAAACAAAGTATTGGAGTTTATGTACTGATCCGATACCATGTAATAAAGCCCTAAAGAAAATCTACATTAAAGTAGTTTATTTATGTTCTTTTTCCGTTATAACTGACTGTCAAACTGGATAATAAAAGAAAGTTCTGTGGCATTCATTGTTTGTGTTTGTTCATGTTTCACAAAGAGTTAAACCTGAGCCAGACTGACAACAAAGATAGAAATAATATCACATCCATACAGGGATAGTAGTATACAGTTGTTAAAACATAATAAAATATATGACACACTGGTATCGGATCGGTACTCGGTATCGGTCGATACGCAAGTTCAGGTATCAGAATCGGTATCGGGAAGCAAAAAATGGTATCGGACCATCTCTAGTATGAAATGCCGAAAATCCAGGCGCCCAGATAGCTCAGTTGGTAGAGCGGGCGCCCATATATAGAGGTTTAGCCTACTCCTCGACGCAGCAGGCCCGGGTTCAACTCCGACCTGCGGCCCTTTGCTGCATGTCATTCCCCCTCTCTCTCCCCTTTTCATGTCTTCAGCTGTCCTGTCAAAAATAAAGGCCTTAATCCACATAAGGAGGTTGGTTGGGGTGGTGGATGGGTCAAACAACACAGGACTTTCACCCCAGAGACCGGGGATCGTGGCTCACATGTGGCGTTTTGTTTCCCCGTTGTTGTTTTCCTAATCACAACCGTCCTGTCATTATCGCGCGTCCCCCGCGGCCGTCTCCCGGCGTGTGAGGTGTCCTCTCCCCGTTCTTCTTTTCCTAAACCCAACCTCCACCGTCCCGTTGTTGTTGTTGTTGCGTGTCCCCCAGAGACCGCGGATCGTGTCCCAGGGTGTGACGTTTGCTTTCCCCGTTCATCTTTTCCTAAACCCAACCTCCGTATAGATAAGAACGAGATAAACGTGTTCTTGTACACAAATCAATATATTAAAAATAACGTGACAATTTCACGAACTGCCGCGAGACTGTGTTGTATTACCATTGTCAAATAAAATGTACATAATATGGTAAAGTATAATAACATATAGCAGTAATGACAGGGCATTGTTCAGTGGTGAGCGACGAGGCCCGACCCAAATCCGCGCGGCCCCCAGAGGTCCCCCATGCGCGCCAAGAGGACCAGAGGTGACAAGGCAGGGTAGCCCCACAACCAATATCTGTTTATTTATCGCAAGTAAAATCATTATTGCGATATTCAACGTTATCGCACATCACATATTTTTCTCGTATTGTGCAGCCCTAGTCCATACCTTTTGGGTTTGTTGTCATGTTCTGCTGATTGGCTCATACACCAGCGAGTAGATTTTCTCGAGGCTGTCAATCCACAGCCTCTACAGTCTCCTTTTCTACCTCCAACCTCTCCCCCTGCACGCTCCCTCTGTCATTTACCTTTCCCTGTCGGCAGCGTCACATATCAGTGATGTCATGATATGCCAGAGCTGCAAGAACTGATGAGAAACCGCCTCGAGAGAAAAACATCTGTTTAAACGACCTCCTTCACCCTCATGCACCTCACTGACACAGACCAGTGAAGCCGCTGCTACCATTGGGTTCTCTTGCGCTGATGTATACACACACACACACACACACACACACACACACACACAGACTCTATTTTTGGATACATGGCCAAATACTGTGCCATATTGAGTGAGAGCTGCAGTCACCAGTGTGTGTGTTCTAACTGCTCCTCAGTGCCAGTGGAAGGAAGTTCATTCTGATGTACTTAAGCTCAGCTCTTCTGAAGGTTGAAGTTGAATGAATCAGATTTATTTGGGTCCATTGACTAAACAAAGAGTGCTCTCTGATGCTTGAAGATGCCACGAAGATTTAGAAATGACACATGAAGTTTAATATGGACAGATTCTTGACGGGGAAGAGACGAAAAACTGCTGATGCTCGTCGATCAAACGCACAACTTAAATCCAAGATTTGAAGAAGCCTGTCTTGCTCTCAAGTTCGTAGGAAAGTTTTTTTGTGTCTAAAAACTCAGTGTGCAAAAGTTTAAATGTCCCATGGCATGAAAATTTCACTTTATGAGGTTTTTTAACATTAATATGAGTTCCCCCAGCCTGCCTATGGTCCCCCAGTGGCTAGAAATGGCGATAGGTGTAAACTGAGCCCTGGGTATCCTGCTTTGCCTTTGAGAAAATGAAAGATCAGATGGGCCGATCTGGAATCTCCCCCTTATGACTTCATAAGGGGCAAGGTTACCTCCCCTTTCTCTGCTTTGCCCGCCCAGAGAATTTGGCCCACCCATGAGAAAGAGAGAGACATCATGGCTTTCAAATGAGCAAAGTGGCAGTTGGTCAAGGCCACCCCCCACCCTCCACCTTGCCCCTCTCCTCCTCAATAGCTACAGACACAGAAATGGCACATCCTAAGGAAAGCTCATTGTGGGACTGGCTCTAGTGGCTGTAATTCTGCACCAAGGCTGAATTTCGGGAAAGAGACTTCAGATACAGTATCAGGGGACCACTAAGGCCTATATAAAAGAGACTTCAGATACAGTATTAGGGGACCACTAAGGCCTATATAAAAGAGACTTCAGATACAGTATTAGGGGACCACTAAGGCCTATATAAAAGAGACTTCAGATACAGTATTAGGGGACCACTAAGGCCTATATAAAAGAGACTTCAGATACAGTATTAGGGGACCACTAAGGCCTATATAAAAGCATCCAAAGAGCACCATGTCATGGTACCTTTAACTTGCATTTTTTATTTGCACGACAGAAACTTGCATGATACAGGATGCATGTTATGTTCTTGATAATGTTATTTTAACAAAATCCAACTTTGCCCCATATTTTGATAAAAAAATAATTTTCCCCCATTTGGGATGTGGATGGGTTTAGATGGCTTTAATGTTTTTAGGCCTCTGGTTTGAGTCATTTATCAAGCAAAAATGACAAACATTTGCTGCAGCATGTGAATTAGCTGCCTGGAGGAAGGTCAGATCCAGGCCATGTGGATGCTATAAGCCGGGGGGGGGGGGGGGGGGAAGAGACGTGTGATGTGTCAGGGGATGGCGTTTAATCTGAAAGAGGCATATAAAACAGATGTAGTGCCCTGTGCTGCAGATGGGGGGCATTGTAGAACCTGAGAATCTGGAGGGATCCAAGAGAAAAAAAGGGATCTCTGTGAGATTGGTCCCCACCGCCAGAGCCGCACTTCAACGGTCGCTCTCCCTCACTCGCAGCAACACACACTTCTCCCCTTGCTCTCCTCTTTCCCGCTCTCTCTCACACACTCTCTCTTTGCCTCGGTGTCTCTCAGTCACGCATTCTTCCGCGCTCTCCTGTTTCGTCTCTCCACCGTGGAGTGGAGAGGTGATTCGTTTCCCGGGCTGGCTGGCAGCGGCTAGATTGGGGCAAACGGAGACAGAGTTGGGGACCTGAGGGACAGGACAGTACAGAGGGGGACTCGCATGAAAGATCCAGCAAGCAAGATTTCTTCCAGCGGAGATTATTTGCATCACAAAACCTGTGGAAAGAGGACTCTGACAGTATACTGGCTGCACAACCGCTGTCTGCACAAGAGGTGCCATTTAGAGTGTTAATATGTGTGTGTGTGCGCGCGTGTGATTTTGAGTCTGCTCACCTTTTCAGTATGCCGATTCATTGGCTTGGCTTCTTTTCTCATGCAAATGTAGAAATTGGCTGGTCGTGCTGCATCCACATCTTTGACAGAGACACAGACAGAGACGGTCTCTGTAATTCAGGTCTGCTAATTGTAAAGCAGCGCTCTATGAATTAGTTCAGCTCTGATGGATTAGTGCATGTTGGTTAGTGTGTGTGTGTGTGTGTGTGTGTGTGTGTGTTTCGAGATCACACAACAGAAGAACCAGAATGTGCTAAATAATAAATCTCCCCAATATGACAGAAAACTTTGAAACTAGGTTATTTTTTAATTAATGTGCCACTCATTATATTTCCTAGAATTTCATCCACCGTCTGTCTGAGCGCTTTTACAGTCGATTGCATGTGTATTAATGTTCGAATACATCTGTCTGCACATGTGTGTGTTGTTGACATGTATGCTCTCCAGCATATCATGCTTGGACGTCACTGCCTCAGGATCACGGAGGAAAAAAATGAGAGAAGGGGGGGTGAGGGCTAAATGCTATGTGGCACCGTCCCAAGTTACAAGAGGATATTGAAGGTTAGACCAATGTCTTTTCAGTCTGTGTACCCACTCCCTCTGCCTCTCTGCTTCTTTACTTCTATGTAGAGGAGAAACAAGAATGACAAGTGTGTTGGTTAAAGCGGCACCCTGAGGAATCCCTTAAGTAACGTCAGTCGTGCGCCCCCCCCCCACCCCCCCCATCCGTCCTGTTCTGCCTCCATTTATGTGATTATATGAGTGTGTGGCAGAGTAGACAGATGGAGTATTTTTTGGAAGGACGGGGACGGACTTGATGCTTGTTTTAGCTTGCTCCCCCTTTCTACTCCCCCATGGGATTTGCCCTTGCCTTCCATCTCTCCTACACTCCATCCTTTTATCGTCCGTCCTGCTGAGCCAGCGAGATTTACTGGTTTAAAGTGGAAGTCCATTCCCAGTACTAGGACTGCTGGAGGTGACAGACTGGAAAAGGGAGGGGTGGGGGGACTCAGGTGAGAGTAAGGAGAGGAGAATGGAAGAGAAAACAGCCCCCAGGGGAGTCCGCGGGTGATTTATATGTAGACATTTCTCCACACGTTGGGCCACCGCTCCAATTAACACCTCCTCCAATCCATGGCTGCACTTGACAGATTCTGATTCCGAGACAGGGCAGAGTGAATTCATTAGTGTTGGCTGTGTTGGTTTGTAGGGATTTGGCAAATTCAAATTGTTTGCTGTGGCTTTCAGTGATTTCTGGGTCATTTGTCGCCGCAGTGTTTTCAGCTTCCTTGCTTTTCAAGTTTGGAAATTGCACAGAAAGAGTGAGTCGAGCAATTTATTTCTGGATAATTCACAAACGCATCCAGCCGTCCCCATTTAGAATCATGGGCTGAGTAGGTTATTGTCTTATCCTCAAACCTTTGCGTCACTTCTACAGGAAGACAAAATGACAGCCTTCCATGTCAGAGTGATGGATTTGATGGGGGATGTCTGATTCGGATTACTGATTCCTGTCACTTGTGTTCCTCCAGGGGGCGTGATAGACAAGGACCTGCGCCACTACCTCAACCTGCGCTTTCAGAAAGGCTCGGTGGACCACGAGCTGCAGCAGATCATCCGGGACAACCTCTACCTCCGCACCGTCCCCTGTAAGTTACCATGTCTTCTCACCCTAACTCCCTTCACACCCTTGTCAACTACACTCACTCAACTTTAAAAAAAAATATATATATTTCCCCCATGAGGCTCCATCTTGTAAAGGCGGTGTCAAAATCTAGTTTTATTATTATTTATTGATATAGTTGAAGAGCGCCAGAACAAGCAACTAAGTGGACATTTGAGTTGAGATGTTGTTGCTTCCAAAGTGCAAGAATGAACTGTCACGTTAAACATATAAAATCATATTTGTATCAAATTGATACAAAATCATTATTAGAGAGCAAAGCTGAGGTCAGGTATTACTAGTGGGTTTATTGAGCTCCAGGGAAAATAACTAACTGCTAAACTCCTATTTATAGTCTCTTCTATACACAAGCACAGAAAGTGGGAGGCAGGAGGACAATAGTTCTTTCTTCTTATAACATTATACTCCCTTATCATTCCAAATACTTAAAAAAAGTACAATATCCATTGAATAAAGTGTATGCCGCCATTGGCTTCAGTCCCAAAACACCCAACTACCTGTCTCTGGTGGTTAGGGTTGCAAAATTTTGGGAACATCCAAAGTTGAAATTTTCCATGGGAGTTTATGGGACTTAATGGGAAATAACAGGAATAAAATGGAAGTATAGGGGTTATCTGCTCAGGTTGTACTTACAATGTTATATACAGATAGAAACTAACATATCATAAACTGAAATAATCCATTAATTTGCCAAATGAGTCCATTAATTCATACAATACATACAGTGTGACATGTGCCGTGTGGCAAGTTAGCTAGCTAGCAAGTTAACAAATGGGGAAAGGTACTTTGTGTGCACTTTGTGTGCAAACAGATTCATTAAACTCCTCAACTAGCATGCTCAATCAAGCCACATCCCACATGGTAACAGCTAGCTAGCAAACACTAGGAGGTTTTAACAAGTTATAAACTGTGTACTAGATACATTCTGCTGGTTAACTGAAATATCACAAAAAATATAACATATAATCACTGCAGTAATATAATTACAGTAAAACTTACATGACAGCATGTAGTCCTTTGGCTCAGACAGTGCAGAAGTGTGGGCTGCACAGCATGCAGATGATTAATTTCTATTTAATGGGACGCTGGCCGATTGTTTGGACGTGTGATGGAAGAGTGTGCTGCTGAATGCAATCACAATTCAATGAGTATACTTCTAACTAAAACATGCCAAAAGACCTAAGTGGTGTTGTGTTTTTGTGAGTATTTTCCTCTTCAATAAGTGCGATTTCTATTTCGAAATTGTGCAAAAATTCCAAGCTTAACTTCCCTTGGACATTTTATTGAAATGTACCTGAAATTTCTAACCCTTTGCAAGCCTAGTGGTGGTAATCAATTACTGTAGCTGTTGGAGGGTTGGTTTAGCTGGATTCAGGCTTCTCTGGATGTTTGATTCTATGAAATAAAGTGCAGCCCTCTGTCTCCAATTAGCCACATTAACTACATCACCCAGTTGAGCAGCTGAGTGTTGTGTGTAGACAATCAAAGATAACATTTGGAAGGCTTTAAGATATTGATGCTTAGCATTCTCTGCTGTGTGTGTGTGTGTGTGTGTGGCCTTATTAAGCCCCCAGTGCTTATACAAGCTTATGATGTTTAATCCATATTCTTCTGATTCCTATTTGCCATTTTTTGCTGAACACATGCTCATTGCCATTTGTCAATAGGCTGTGATATTAAATGGTGTCTATTTGTGTGTGTAGAAGCTCTTATCTGTGTGTAGTGTGTTTGTGTGTTAGTTCTGCATTAGCCTAGTCGTGCCATTAGGCCCAGCTGTCTGTTGGCTAACTCTCCCCTGAATCCTTAATGGAGGTGCATTCTTCAAGGCCAGGAGCACGCAGATTTCACTATAGACACGTTTCTGTCTCCCCCTCTCTGAACAGAATACAAGAGTAAAACGAAGAGGAAAAAAAAAGCTATTTGTTTGCAACAGAAGTGTAATTTTCTCTGATAACCACTCACAGAGCCGCTGCTGGTGAGGCATTGGAGATAGAGAAAGAGGTGAGCAGTGAAGAGGGAGAACAAATGGGAGAACAAATAGAGAGAGAGAGAGAGACACAAAAGGGAGTGGGGGGAAAGTGGGAGGAGGCATAATGATGGGACACGGACTATGATAACCACATAACTAAATGGACTGCAGATAAACTGTTGCAGAGAGAAAGAAAGGCAAGGGGAGGTTAACTGATGCATTAATGAAGCTTCAACAATGAGCCTCAGTGCTGCTGAGAGGAAGGAAGAGGCCGAGTCATGACTGAGCTGGTGTAGCTTTTTAATATCTGTACTGACGGATGGATCCATGTTTGGTAAACACCACTGGTAAACACATACACATTTTTGTAAATGGTGCAATTTTCTTTTCATTTTCTGTCCTGTCCTGTGTGGTTTGCGTCCTTTTTTTAGGATTTTTTTTCCCAACCCTGTTTTTACACCTATCCTTACTCTTCTTTCTTTAACCCTTGTATGGTGTTCGGGTCTGTGGGACCCATTTTCAATGTTTGCTAAAAGAAAAATGATGCTGTTTATTATTTCTTCTAACTCAAACTCATTTGCCTTGGCTCATTTTCTGTGAAGAACATCAAAAATAACTTATTTTCAATGACTGCACACGGTACACCCCCCTCCCCCTACACATAACTATTACATATGAGGTGTTCAGGTCTACTGGACCCAAGTGTAATAATTGTGTAATAATTGTAGGTGCTATGAAACTTAACTCTGTCCTCCTCCTAACTGGGCCTGATGTTTGGTTGTGTGTGTGTGTCCGTGTGTGTCCGTGTGTCTGTGCATCTGTGTGTGTGTGTCTGTATGTGTGCGGGAATGTTGTCTTTCTGCACCTGCTATTCCCACACAAAGTTACAAAATTGTTACATTTCAAGCACTTTCACCTGTTCTGATTAAGTTCTAAGAAATAAGCACCAATAATGATCAAACATCTTGTTTCTATTTTTTTTTTTTACCTTTTTTATAATTGAATTTCCTTGTTTTCTTGTTATAAATGTGATCTCACAGGGGTAAATGGAAAATATGAACCATAAATTATGTATATATCATTGGTAATTGAGCTAAAGTAAACATCTGTTAAGTATTTTTACATAAATTGTTATGGCTGTATTCATTTAAAAGCCTAATAAAGTGGTGGGTCCACCAGACCCGGGAACATTGGCTGTGTACCAAAAATATAAACACCACACAAGGGTTAATACATGGTGTCCATGTTGGTTTATGTGACATCATTGTTAAGCACTTGCTTAGAACAAATTGGGTTTCTGGTACGGATCGGGCAGCAACAGTGCTACCATTTGGGCCAGAACTCTCATGAAAAGGAGATTTGGATCCCAACAGACCATCCTGGTCAAATGATAGAATATAGTTAGTCACATTAAGCAATCTTTAGTACAATGACAAACTAATGGTTTGATGGATAGATGGGAGTATACTGCTGATGAAATACAATGGAATTTTGATGGGCTGACAGATGGTTAGGGACACTGACTGACAAACTGAGGAATAGACTGGAGAAGTCCTAAGGCAGTTGAAGCCTTGTAGACCTTTTCTGCAGGACATTTTACAGGGATCTCAAGAACGTTTCATGTGTTTTTCGAACAACAGGAACTAGGCCCTAGAGTAACTTCTTAGGCCAAAGTTCCCGGGCTCCAAAAAGCCCTTTCTCTGGAGGTAGGACTTTTCACTTTCACAGGAACAAGGCAGAGTTTGTTGCACTGAATATTAGGGCTGGGACGATATGCTGTTGTCCCGATTTGATTCTTTCCCGATACATGGGTGCCGATTCGATTCGAATTGCGATTTTCATTCATTGCGATTCTAGACGAATTGCGATTCGATAGTATTGAGTATTGCGATTTTCTTTTCCTTTGTTGAATAATACACTTCTAGAGACAATATATATTATATCTAAAACCAAATTGTTTTCTAAGAAGAATGCACATCATATGTCAGTCAGTCTGACATTTATTTCATTTGTATAGACGTACATATGTGTTCTCTGCTTTCGCTCTGTTTTGCTGAAAACGGATATGATGTAGTCGCCGTCAGCGGGACCGTATAAACAGAAAATATTGAGGTGAATCATTGGTAAAAAAAAAAAAATTAAATATTGATTCTAGGGAAAAGAATAGACTTAAAAATCGTCACAAAAAAATCACGATGCATACGATTTTCGTTTTTTTTTTTTGTTTTTGTTTTCACCCCTACTGAATATTTTGGATTGGTCAAACACAAGCCTTGAGGCGACTACTACTTTCTAACAACATTCATGTCTGCTGACATTAAACACAAAGTTATGCAGTCAATTTCACCGTGGTTGGAAAACGTCTCCTTTTTTTAACTTTATTCTTGTGCGAAAATTACATCTCAAACAAAACCGCAGCCAGACCACATTGGTGAAGGTGAGCAGGCATTGTGAGGGCGCCTGGGTAGCTCACCTTGTAGAGCGTGTGCCCATATATAGAGGTTTACTCCTCGGCGCAGCGGCCACGGGTTCGACTCCGACCTGCGGCCCTTTGCTGCATGTCGTTCCCCCTCTCTCTCCCCCATGTCTAAAATATTAGGCCTGAAATGCACAACCAGTCTCCACACAGTTGCTAGTAGCCAAGGAGGACACTGAGGATTAAAAAAAAACAGGATGAACTCTTCAGAAGACGTATTTATCTGTACTCGAGTTTCTGCACGCGAAAGTCGCCAGACGACACCAAATTCTAAACACAGCCATGCTGAGAAATACAGAGGGAGTTTTGTGGAGCTGGTAGTCTTAATTAGCTTTGTAGCAACTCATTTGGCAATGGCTTGTATGTAACAGATGTCCATTATCATAAAAAAGTTACACACGTAAGCTTTAAGGGAGATTACTTTTTCACTATGTAGGAGAAAAAAAAAAACTATCTAAAAATCGAAAATTGAGAAACAGAGAGATACATGGATGCCTGGTAAGATCTATGATGAGTGATAAATCTAATTCAGACTAAGGGGCGAAAGAGAAAAGAGAATTATAAGTGATAGCTCTGAAGTAGTTCATCACAGCAATTTAAACATAACCCTTGAGTGGCAAAGAAGAGACGGGATGGAGGCGGACGGGCAGACAGTAGGAGAGTTACCGCCACTCATACCAATCGTGGAGCTCGGACAGAGTCAGCCAGGGCAGCTAAGGCTGTGCCAGCTCTTAGACAAATTGCCTGGTTGAAATCCAAGGTCAAAGCGTTAATAGCCTGAGCCCATGTGAAATTAGGCCTATCGTCTGGTAATCCACATATATTTGATGGGGGAGATAGAGAGCGGAGAGGAATAAAGTGTGGGTAGACTAGTCGGGATGCCTAAGTGGGCTACCCCGATCGAGAACGGTTGAATTATTTAGGTAAAATTGAACTGGAAAACATGGCAATTAAATATATAGATTTTTATAAAGCGACTTAAACACACACACACACACACACACACACACACACGGACACACACAAACACACACACACACACACACACACACACACACACACACACACACACACACACACACACACACACACACACATGTTTGTTTCACTATCTTTGTGGGGACCCATCATTGACATAATGCATTCCCTAGCCCCTTACCCTAACCTTAGCCATCACAACTAAATGCCTAACCTTAACCCTTACCCTCACCCTAACCATAACCTAATTCTAACCCTAAAACCAAATCTTAACCCTAAAACAGCCCTTTAACCTTGTGGGGTCCAGCATTTTGGGACCCACAAGGCTGTGCAGACCCCACAAGTATACTGTATTCCCCGATTTTTGGACCCCAGGAATATAGTAAAACAATCGCACACACACACACACACACACACACACACACACACACACACACACACACACACACACACACACACACACACACACACACACACACATACATACATACATACATACATACATACATACATACATACATACATACATACATACATACACACATACACACACACACACACACACAGCAGAGAATGCTAAGCATCAATATCTTAAAGCCTTCCAAATGTTATCTTTGATTGTCTACACACAACACTCAGCTGCTCAACTGGGTGATGTAGTTAATGTGGCTAATTGGAGACAGAGGGCTGCACTTTATTTCATAGAATCAAACATCCAGAGAAGCCTGAATCCAGCTAAACCAACCCTCCAGCAGCTACAGTAATTGATTACCACCACTAGGCTTGCAAAGGGTTAGAAATTTCAGGTACATTTCAATAAAATGTCCATATGTGTACTTTCATTTGAAGCCCCCAGAGCCGAGCAGACAAATATGAAAAGAGTTTTAAAGTATTTGAGCTAATTAACTAGCGTTTCATTTAGCGTGCATGTATTTAGTGTAAACTTAGACATTCAGAGTACATAACTTGAAGGTTGAAAGAACTGAAAGATTAAAAACACAAGTGCATCTCATGTTTCCCCCTAATACTAAATCAAACATGAATAAGTGCAGTGCCTCTTTTGCAGGGAATTTATGTGATATAAAAAATATGAAGGTCACCAGGATTACGTGACTCATTGGCCACTTTGTTTCTATTCTGTTCTTTATATTTGTCTCTTTCTTGTGTTGTTCTTGGTTGTCTTCCTCTTTCTCTTGCATTCTCTCTGTTCATCCTTCACACAAGCATAAAGACATGCTCATATTGTTCTGAGCACTGCCTTATAGCTATATTGACACTATGAAGCACCTAGTGAAGAGTAGTGACTGTCTGGGAGTAATAGAGCTGATGATGAAGAGGTCAACTGCAGGTAAAAAGGTTAAGAGATACTCTGTCGGTTTTGCAGTTTCCCTTTCTCTAACCTTCTCTAAATGGCATGACAATGTACACACTGACTATTGTTGTGTCTGAAACCAGTTCTTATCTGCTACCTAGTGCACAATATTTGCTTTTTGCCATTTGGGATGTGAAATGTATGGATTGGACAATGGAACAAAAAATAGTGGCTAATAATGTAATGCACTTTTGCAAAAACTTTTGATTGATTGATAGATAGATAGGTAGATTTGTATTGATCCCAAAAATGGGAAATTAAAGTGTTACGTTACAGTGTTGCATTGCTAAATCAGTGGTACTAAAATGATCCAGTAATTGTCAAGAAAAAAAGCAGATTAAAGGAAAGTCTGAAAAATTAACATCATTTTGTGTACAGTAGCAGAAATCGGTTAGAGTTTTCTGCTTTCCTGTTAATAATCTCTGTCTTGGGGCGCCCTGGTAGCTCTCTCTGTGTTTGAGCGTGCGCCCCATGTACTAAGGCTCAGTCTTTACCGCATCGGCCTGTGTTCGAGTCCGTCCGCGACCCTTTGCTTCATGTCATCCCCTCTCTCTACCCACTGTCTTCATCTGTCCTACCAAATAAGGGCCAAAAAGCCCAAAAAATAATCTTTAAAATAATCTCTAGCTTGCGACCCAGAGGGTGGCAACCACTGAGCGATATGGCCAAATCTTCTATCCCGATATAGGTAATTTTATATCTTGATAACGATATATATCACGATATAGCATGTTTTCTTGTCATTCAGTAAATGAATAGTCCAAATGAAATAACCACATGTTAAAGCCTATTTGTGTATACTCCTGTGTGAATGAAATACTTGAAAAGGAAAAGTACTGAGTATTGTCTCATTTCATTAAGAACTTAACATTTTAATTAATAGATGGGAATGACCAGGTAATCCAGGTACTTTGTCACAATGATGCATAAATCCTGTAAGTCCAATATATTAGCATTAAGCTGTCCTGCTCTCTATTTGCAGCATTCTCCACAATAGTTTAAAGCAGCCTGACAGATTGGGGAAAGCTACCTCTGAAAATGAACTGTATGGCAATACCTCAGACAAATCTTTGTCCTCTTACGGTAGATATTGCCCAACCATAATGGCTACCATTAACCCCTCACAATGATGCTTTTAGGAATGCTGGCTCCATGGATAATAGCTTGGCTGACATGTGTGGTGATCGCAGAAGAGGGACCCTTAAACAGAACATCCCAGTGAACATCCGCTAATGGAGACTTCAAGTTTATGATGGGTGTGATTGGATGTTCCCACATCTGTCTTTAAAGTGTGCAAGTGCGTGTCTATTTTACTGCTTTGTTGTATTCTTGAAGATCTTGTAAGTGCTTCCATTTATCCATGTGTTTGTGTGCTTTGGCCTTTACATGCATGCACAAACAACATATGCCTCAATAGCAGGAAGTGGTGGTTGAGACTGTGAGTTAATGGGGAGTTGGATGCCCCCAGGGGCATTGAGTTTGTGTTAATGGCTGGGACAACTGTGCGCACTGCTGATGGTGTTTACTAATGAGAGAGACTGCAAGTCCATCTGTCTATCCACAGTTGTTGGTTTGATCATCCTGGAGTCTTGCGGCATAGCAGGAAATATGAATCTCTGTCTGTCTCGCACTTTCTCTCCTGCTGCTCTGCTGCACAGTCCTTATCTTTACTTTCCTCTCTTCATTATCAGTTTTTCTTCCTGCGACCTCTTTTTCTTTGTTTTGCTTTGCATCAGTGTGTGCATTGTGATCACAAACAACATCTGACTGAATAAGTAAGTGCATTCATTTTTTATTTTTGCTCAATTTGGTGCTCGCCAAAAAGTCACTGTAACAGTGCAGATCCACCTGGCCGTGCGACGCTTCTGTCGTGCCGCGCTCCACTCTATTCCTATGGGTGACATCAAGTGACTTTAACGCGCCCGCAAAGCATCCCGGGAAGGCGGCGCTGCATTTGAACAAATGCTGCGCGTGAAAAAAGCTGGCCGATACCCATCTTTATGCAAATGAATCCGTTGAACGTGACGCGACTATCCAGTAGAAGTAGACGAAAATCTTTCAAACTAACCTTTGTCGATCTGAAATGAAGACAGATTCAGCAACTGTATGGCCTATTTCTCGCTTAAAAATTTTCAGAAACACGTTTCGGTGAACTATTTTCGTAAAAATCCGAGATCGTATTCTTAACGAGCCGCCATGATGGTCATTTTGAAATTCAGGAGTAGCCAGACCCACGTGACGCGTTCGTCCAATCAGCTGCCGGTCAATGACGTGGAGCATCAACCATGGATGTATTACGTCGCGACACCACGCTTCAGTCGTGTCGCAAAAAAAGATCTGCACAGTAAGAGCACACTATAAACCTGAATTGTGCCTGATGTTATCTGCCAGGTACCTGTGACTGGCCCTTTTTTGTCACATGCTGTTTAATAGCCTGATGTCTGATGGATGACAGTAATAATCAGGATAATAAAAAGACTAACAGCTCCCCAGTGCCCCTTCATTCATTATTTAGCATCTCTGTGAGAAACCTAATAAACGCCAGAAGTTTGAGTCTCACGAGGAGCCCAGACAGAGGGGGGCCTCACCGCAGAGCTCCGAGCCGGGGCCTGTGAATGAGGAGCAGATTGAGGCTTTTAAGATAGAGGTAGACTTAGGGTGATTCTGCATTGTAGGTTGTTTTTCTGTGTTGTTGAACGAGAAACAGGAACACCTGGTGTTTGTTCTGCATGTATATTAATTTGTCTCTTTATATTCCTCCTACTGACAAAGGTTAGGCAGATCAGACAAACACCTTTAGTCCAAAGCTCACTTTCTCTCATCCCTCCATTTACTCTGTTCTCTTTTTATCTCCCCTCACTTACTCATTGAGTCATTGGAGACAGGGTGGGGTTTCCATGGCAACCGTTTCCACTCCCCGTCTGCGCCAAAGGCTTGACTCCTCTTAAACTCTCAGCCCGTTTTGTTTTTCTTCCCTTCCATACCCCTACTCTTCCTTTCCCCTCTTTCTCCGTCTGTGTACTTCTTCCCACTTACCGCAAATGGGGACTGCAGGTCAGAAAAGTGTAGAAACACAGTGCAGACACAAGGTGTGCACTGCTTGTTGGAAATGGGATTTGAACCCAAGTCTAATGGAGGAATTCCTCAAACTCATAAGCTCAACATAAAAATTATCCATATGATCCCTGACTTTTACAGAAATGTATTACTTTGACAAGCAATATCCTGTCTGCCATCACTCATCCAGCTTTGTGCAAGGGGAATGGAGGTGTGTGTGTGTGTGTGTGTGTGTGTGTGTGCGTGTGCGTCTGTCTGGCTGGCTGGCTGGCTGTGTGGGCTGGAGGTGAGGGAGGGTGGGAGGGATTGACTGACAAGGCGGGACACAGATGTGGATGTGCTGGGTGGTGAGCGTGACACGATGCTTGATGCTCGTCGGCAGTTGCTGCCTATAGACGTGACGGGGAAGAGGTGTGAAATTTGCTCCCTAATTGGCCTTCATCACACAAAGACGGCCCCCCACAAACTCCGGCTGGCCTCGTCAGTCATGTACTGGTGTTGGATAGACACATCCATCAGGTGGCTCACCTGCGGTCACCTCACTATGATGCTGTCGTGGGAGCTTCCTGCGTCGTTTTCGATAGAATGATCTGATGTCTATGAGAGAGAAAATGTAATTGTAGTTTATTAACTAATTTTTTTGTATATATAAATGCATTTGCAACACCTGAAACCACATGGAGACATTTTTCCACACTTGGCAAATCATTAAGTCCGTAACTTATTCATCATTTTGAATGAGTGCTTTGGCATTGACAGCTCAGCGGAGGGATCTTAATGGAGCTCAGTTCCACTGCACATCCTTGCTCCCATGACATGCGACAGCCCGCTGGATTTTCTAGGAATACATCTTTGAGATGGTTGTGATAAAAAATGACAGCTCCTTCAAGTCGAAAACTGGAGATAATCAAAACTGGTGGGTGAGAGAGTAAGAAATGGACCTCAGCTCGCCTAATTGTGTCCACAAGGAGTAGTCTAAGTATATCTCATTCACACAGCGCTGTCACCACAAGAGGCAGAAATTCAGCAAAATTCAGCTCGAAGGATTTCTTTGGGACACAGTCTTAAGATGTACAGCATGTGTTACAACACACAAATTGAGCAGTATGCGATTGATAAAAGGTGTTATTTAGAAGTTTTTACTGTGACGATTCAACCAAAACTCTTGATCCTCCCACCCTAGCTGCACATTTTCACACAATCAACGCATATTTAGAATACGTCATCAAAACAAATGTGCCTTGGGACTGTACAGAATCGATGCATAGAGGTGAACTTCCCTTTCTCTGCTTTGTTGCGACTGCAGTTATTGCCACCAACCTTTTAAATAACTGTTGAAAAAACATATTGAACCACCAGGCAGAGAAATCCCTTTCCTTGAGTGTAGGAACCCAACACTAACAAATGCGCTTGTGTTTTTCCAAACTGTACTTTTAGCACTTTCTTTCCTCTAAATGCTTGGTATCTATTTTGGCAGGACAGCACGGAGAGGTGCAATTCACAAACTGTAGTTCACCACCAGGCCAAGAATTTGCTGGCCTTATCTCTGGTGAGTTAAATGGAACTGCAAACCTTGGGCCATCATTTAAATGTAAACTTCGCCTTAACTTGACAAAACAGTTTGAGTTTGTCCTCTCTTTTTTTTATATAATGATGACAGCAAAGATGAGAATTTAATTTAGGGTGTTCATCAGGAACAGCTCGCGAGTCCTGGTGCATTCGGACCGATGATTCGAGAAACCAGCTGAACGTGTGTTGGTGCTACTGGCTCTAAAAAATATGAAATGCAGAGAGGCTCTTGAGCCTCAATTATGCTTCCCTGAAGTGAAAGTGAGATTTGTTCTTTGCATCGTACAGGAAATACAGTATGTGTACTACAAGGAATAATTGTGCTATGTGTGCTTGCCGGTGTGTTGGTCTGAGTGGTGAGCATGTTGATGTCAGTTTGGTAGAATTGACAGCTAAGCCCCCTCCATCTAGTTACTGTTGCTGTGCCTGTCGAGCTTTCCATTTCACCATGGCACATATGCAGTTAAATCTATTCTTCTTCTTTTTGTTACAATGGGTCCTTGATTTCAGACAGAGGTAAACAGCAGCAGCTTCTCATTTCTAGCTGGCCACCAGCTAAAATGGCAGCTGTCATTGACAGATTTGACAGGCTGTAGCTAGCTAGCTAATTCAGCTAACATTAGCTCCATGAGCTGGTTGAAAACGCTGTCTCCAGCTGACCTTTTAATGCTTCCATCGGACACATCTTAAAACGAAAACCCTGTAAAATGTCTAAAATATGCACTTGAGGACTATTTACATTATTATACTGTGCTTAAAAGACTAAGGCTAAAACTACATGTCCCAGGCAATCCTCACAAGTTAACAATCTATGTAGAAGACATGTAATGCTAAATACAGAAACAGCATTGCTCTAGTTAAAGCAACACCAAAGATTCTTTCGTACCTTAAGATAATGTTTCCAAAATTTTTTCAGTGGTTCATCAACTCGTAACAGGGTGAACGGCACTTCTGCATTCGCTTTGCAGCCCTCTATTGGCTAAAACCGCACTATGCAAGTTTGCCAGATCGGGTAGCGGATCTGTAGTTTGAATTAGAACAGTAGTGGACAATTCCGTTTCCAACCTGTAGGGGGACCGAAGAGGAAAAGTGCTTTGGTGTTGCTTTAAGTAAAGTACAGAAAAAAAACTGTTCTAACTTGTTTTGCTAGTTAGCTTACATACAGTCGTATTTTAGAGCAGACAAACGCAGTTTAATCCATTCCTTTTACTTTGGCTCTTGTGCTTTTGGTTTTGGAAAGGAAAAAAATAAATTACAAATGGTCATTATCGTTCTTACTACAGCCCCATGCATACCACTTCCGTACATGGAAAGATTCAAAGCTTAACAGGCCTAATGTGCCTGGGTACATTTGCTATGCTGTAATTGGGCAAAAACTATTAAAGGCAGAGGTTTATCGAGCGGTCAATGAAATGACGGGTTCGGAGACAGACACAAAAACACATTTTGCTTTTCTAGACTCTGAGTAAGTATTCCAAATATTAATGTTTTAAAGCTCATACTCAAAGAGTGAAATAATTGATCTTGTGTGACATTTGAGGGTTCCTGTCAGCCTCCTTTCACCCCTGTGTGACTGATGGTTCAGGCACTTCCTGTAGACTGAGGACAGAGAGGTGTGTTTTGATTTGGTCCGCAGAGCAGCTTGGGGACACGCAGAACCACAGCTTTAATATTCATGGCCAGAGCCTTTGTGGCCAAAAGGGCGGTCCTTTGGCCAACCCTGGACCAAATCTCTCCCTCCGCAATGGTGCAGCACACACAAACACACAGCCAGGAAAACTATTATTCTGTATTAAAATGTTCTTTAATAATTTGATCATGAGGAAGGCAGTACTCTGATTACAACAACTGTCATGTAAACATCTTAATCATGTTGTTTTGTATCAAGGTCCTAATCGGGGGAAGGATAACTTGATTAACAGATCTCCATTATTCATCAGTCTGTGTAGAATTACTTCTGTCCGGTGAACAGTGCAGTCTGTTATCACTCAGACTGAGACTGAGTGGGTACAGATAAGTGTAGTTGTAAAAAAACTAACGGAAAAAGAATACATTGCTTTATTGGTGTAACACCACTATGTGTAAAATGTGATTTCAACATGATTATAACATTTTTCACAATAAAAATGGATGTGCTCTTGCCAATTGCAATTTATGTTTTGTTCTACCACCGGGAGAGCCAAAGCCAGACATTTTTTAATTGGACACAAAGGGGCTTCTATGTGCGTGTTTAGTTATCTGTAAATCTATGTGCATTTAAGTACTCTACCTTATCATTTGGCATGTGATTTTGTACGCATTTGTCTGTGCCTGTTGTTTGTTGACATGAAACAAAGGTGGAAAGTCTGACCTGGATCGTTTCTTTTGTAAACCGGTCTTTGTAAACATCCTCTCCCATGGAAATTCCCTTCATAGAATCACATACTTCCGTCATTGCTTCCCACCTGCCTCCCCACTGTTGTACGATGGGCTTAAAAATGTTCAGTTGTAGCGATTAGCAGCATCCATCGTGGAGAGAGCCAGCGAGGTCAAAGACGTGAGAAGAGAGTCTCCGGGGTCTGTCTCATTAGAGACAGCTTCACTGTCACAATTCTCTAGTATTAGCAGCATTAGGCTTCTCCATCCCTCATGTTAATTACTGGGGCTGAATGACTAATTGGTTTCTCTTGGATGCTAAAGCTAAGGATAAGGAAGGGACTGGGAAAGAGAGGAACAGTGCAAAGCAGAGTCTGGGGTTAAAGAGATCACAAGCATAAGCAAATTCAGGCTTGTTTTTGTGCTCACGAATCAAGTCGAAGTGTTTGAGGCTAAGAATAGGGATCATTCTTTATCGTATCTGATTTCTCACATTTCTCCTCCCCTGTGTTTTCCCATCAAGTCTGGTCAAATGAGCTGGCATACTGCAGCCAACAGTAAGGTGTGCAATCACCTGGGCTGACCGCGAATGATGCCCAGAGGGTTTTCGAAGAATTTTGCTAGACATTTGAAAATGTCCTGCAGCCAAGGTTGATTTTCACCATCATGTTCTTGTCATATTCTAGAAATAATTTAGTCTGGGAGGTCTCTGCAATCAGAGATCCAATCTGTGTCGCTGCTGCTCTCTGTGGCTTTAGGTAATAGCAAGACAAGTGCTTAGTCTGCTTAGGCAGCGCGCTCACACAGACATATCAGAGCTCTGATTCTGTTTATCCAAGCCCCTAATGAAATATTCCATCTTTGCCACATCAGTGGGATGGGGAATTGAATGTGCAGAGGCTGCTACACTATCTCAAACTGTGGCCTGCCGAATGAGGGGAAAGCCATCATAATGTCAGATTGTCTGTATCATTATTTGCTATGATCCACATAACTAAACTTGACACTACAAGTATTCAATTTGCAAGATGATGATATTATGACAGAAAGTGTATGCACTTATCTAAAATGGTAACACTATGCAAGGAATTGTACAGATTGAAACACGCTGCAACCTATTTGATGTTGGAGCTCAGGTCTCGACTGACACAGGTACAGTTTTCAGGTTGTTTCATAAGAAACCCACAGGCTGTGAAACATTAAATCTAGCAGGTCTCTTACTGTTTGTGAGATGCAGGTCTGTTTTATTCTAAAGTGCATGGTGCAATGCAGCAAATGTCTCGGTCAAGCAACCCTCTGAGTTGGTACCAAAAAATGTTAGAGTCAACACCACACAGATAATAAACATTTGCAATCTGCTTTATTACTTTTTTTCTGTTATCTCAGTCCGTTCTATTTGTTTAATTATCTAGTAAATCCTGTTTTGTTGCAGTTGGCCCACAGGGGTGATGAAAGTTTATTATCATCAAACAAGAATAAAACGTACAGTAGCTTTCCCACAGGTTGAAGTGCTATTTCAGGTACAGCCAGTTGAAGTGAGGCACGATGTAGTATATATTGTAGATTTGAATGTTGAAGTGCTCCTTAAAGCTACATTGTGTAAGAATTTCTCCCATCTAACGGTGAAATTGTATATGACAACCAACTGAATATTACTTTCTAGCCCCTCCCATTCCGAGCGTGTTTTAACTGCTACGGTGGCCGTAGTATTCCAAGAAGTACGACTTTGTGAGTGTTCCTTCCACTCCAATATTAACTTTGGTCTTGTTGCTTTGCCTGTCCCGTTGTCGTTTTAATTCTCTTTTTAACTTCCTTGGCGACTCTGTTACATGTCCTAGAGAATAGGTGTGATCCTCCATCTTCTACAGGCTTTCAAATCTGCCGGCAGTCGTGAGTAATCTCCCCCTTGCATTCGTCACGGTGCCACTGAGTGTAAAAGCGTGAAAGGCGGAGGTACGTCCCTCTTTGGCTAATGTATTTTAAAGATGGAGGCGCAACATGACTGCCACCATTCGAGCGACTCGCTCCTATGTATTCTGAATCATTCTAAATGGCAGATTCTGCACTTACGAGAATACTTTGATTAGTTGGTGGAAGTAATTACACATGAATGAGCACATATTTCTGAAAGAACAAAGGTTTTTTTTGCTAAGAATCAACTCAAAACATTACACAGTGGAGCTTTAAGGCAGAACAAAACATTTCTTAGCCAGTGATGCTGGTGGAATATTGGTGAGAAATCTCATTGTTTGCTTTTTCTTTTACTTTGAAATAACTTTTCATTTTTATATTTGAGAGCCATTCCATCGGTTTTACACGCAAAGTTACAGGGAGTACTACTCAGCCTGTGCAAACAGTTGAGTAATGTCTTAATGTGGCTCTAGGGGAGCTGAAGAAGTTGTCTTCAGGGACATCACGTGAATAATCTTGGCTTTTGTCAAGTTGCATTATGGGAAGTGTAGAATCCAAGGTTTTTCGAGGTTGACCCACAATAGGGACTAACTTTCAGGCTATCTCAGCTTCTGCTTCATCAATTCTGACTTTTTTTAATATAATGTGTCTCTTGCAAGTTCCGCAACTTTATGCAAGTGCAATATTAAATCACTGAATGACTTAAATCCTTTGCTCCATAGGTCAGTGCTTATGGGTCCTAGAGTTGGGGAAAAAGTCAATCGAACTACCGTAAATAACAGGCTGTGCTCCTGCCAATGGCTGTGAAAGAGGTCCATTTGGCATGCGGATTGGAACATTTCCCAAAAACTTGAGCACACTTAATGCTGCTTAATGTGTGCCATGGGTTGAGCTACCATGTGCCAATAGTGGCACGCATTCCTAAGGTTGCTGACCCCTCCCCTTGGGCCTTTTCACAGGTGGAGCTCCAAGCAGCTTTTAGGTGTTCCCACTCCTCATTTATTATCCATCCTTCCATCCTCCTCAGCTGTAGCTCTGTGTTTTCCCTTGAGAGGAAATCCTTGAACTCCCTCGCCACTTGAGCATTGCTGAGGTATTCACACAGTGTTGTATTTCGCTCTTTGACTTTCTGGCTAAATCCCTAAAGCACTCTTTTAATAGGAATCATTCAACTATCAGAAAGATTTAGGTAGCAAATGCTGAGAATCAGAGGTCAACAGTGTCTTATTTAGTTTCTACTTTTGACCTCTTCAATATAACCAACAGCGTTTTTGCTTTTTATGTTAACGTTTATTGTGAAATAAGTTAATTTAATTTGCATAAATCTCCTTTTAGGTAAATCTTCATGTACTGGTACATTTTACTAGTTAATTAATTAATTATATTATGTAGTTTTTGATGAGATTACATTTTAGTGATGTGATAAAATGGATTCTTCTTCTCGGCTAAAGTGTTAAAGTGTACATTATATTTCAATCCTGAAGCCCCTGCAGAATGACTTATAGTGCATTGGCATGTACTGTACTGTAGTGTTTCAGTGTCTTCCTCACAGAAGATTTTTGTTATTACAAACCAAACCGTTTGATTAGAGGTACCCTTCCCAGGTGTACTAGCAGGTGTAGTGGCAAATCACTAATAGGATGTTCAAGACCTCAAATACCTCATAGCTATTTCATCTTTTGCAATACTCCTTTGCCAGTGATGAATTGGGTACTGAACACCAAATGAGCAGCAAAAGCTGAAGGATCGTCTTTTGTCACTGCGTACTGCAAATTATCTCTCAGTAGTGCTCTTGTTTATCTTTTGTTTAACTGTAATCCTGCTGTGCCCCAGAATCTTTTCACTGTACAATATAAGGGGAAACCTGAATTTCCAAGTTATCACCCAAGTACACAAACTGCATACCAGCCCATGTTTGATTCCTCCACACACGAGACATTTTGCATCATGTTTCTGTAGCCAGGTGTTTTGATAAACTGCACCTTCTCACACAACAGAAAACCTGAGGCTGTCTTCTCATTTTCCACCTCTACCTATCAGTTCTAGGGGTGTCACGATTCTCCAAATCCTCGATTCGGTTACATTTTTGATTCTAAGGTCACGATTCGATTCTCGATTTTTAAATATTATTTTTTTAAAGCACAGGTTGCTATGCCATTTTTAGACTAGACTTGTATGCAATATAATATCTGACCTTTGTTCGCAATGTACCACACTACATTGTCAAATTAAAAATATTTATTAACAACATAATGTAACAATAACTTATATCTTCAGTCAATTGGAAACTTAAGCAAAATAACCTGCCATCTAGTTTCTCTTTTGTAACTGCAGTCTTCTTCACAGAAGATGACATTCAAGTTGACAACAAAACATTAAAATAACAATAAAACAGCCATGTCCATAGTTAGCCATGTTAGTCGTGCTGCCAGTGGAAGAATATGGTTCACGCACATAGCAGAGCTTGCAAACTGTGGCTTTTTTGTCGACAACGCAAACGTTGTTAACATAACTCGCTGGAAATCCAAAATACTTCCACACTGGCGACTTCAGTGAAAGAGGAAGGGGTTCAAGTTCTGTCGATGGGTCTCCTGCATCTGCAGTTGCCATGCTATCTTTTGACTGGCTGTAGCTAAGATAGAGGAGGTTGACTCGCAGCACTTCAACACGTGCGTGTGTTTTTCCGCTTGACAAGCTGACCGGACGTGACATGGGGGAGTGGCAGCATCGACGATTCCATTTTTTAATTCGAAGTTCGAGATTGTGACTTAATTTCGGTCGATTTCGAATTAAAATCAAAATTGTAATCTTAATCAGTTCACTGAAGGATAAATGTATGACAGTTTGTTTGGCTCAGCTCTGCCTTACCTCCTTACTTCCTCCTCTCTCCTCTCCTCAGTTGTTTGCTTTGTTTTGCAATGCGTTCTAGTGCACAGGAAGATGCTCTGGTTGCTCAAGGTTAGATTGTTATACTGATCAACAAAGAGCAAGAGCGTGTTTCCTTTTGTTTGACATGAGCAGCACACCTCCCCAGACAAACATACAGTACACCCACCCACAGACATAGACACAAATGTGCATCAAAGACAGTTTTTGTTGTTGGGATGGGAATGGCAGTACAGGCTTAGAAAGGACTGAATTAAAGTGTGGGGTTCTGATAGCTGTTTCGGTTTTGGATCTGGCTCCTGGTTGAAATAATAACCATATTCACCAATCTTGGAGGCTAAAACATCACTTATCTAATCTTTTATCTCACTATATTTATTTCTGCTAATGTTGCAAAAATGCTGCAACATTGACATTAATTTAGACTCGTGTCTCTATAGCCAATTAGTGAATTTAAGTCCATCATCCGACCCCCTTTTGAGCTTTGTTTTGGTCTCCACCAACTCCTGAGGGAAATATCTGGCTCTTTAGCTGCTGAATGCTCCACTACCAGGAAGTCACTAACTTTGCCAGTTTAGTGCTGGGCAGGCAGCATGCAGTTGGTTTATGAGGGGTTTTTTTGTTGCTCAAAACAGCTGCTTTCTGCTGCTGCTGCTGCTGCTGCTGGAAACTGTGCTTTTGTCAAAACAATAATGTTTTTTGTAAAGCCAAAACGATGAGCTAAAAGATGCTGAAACACTCCATAAGTGGAGGGAAACTGCAGAGTCAGGCGATACATACAGTATCTGTGGGTTCACATCTAAGAGCGACCTCTTACACATTACACATAATCATTCATCAGTCATGTGATTCATCGATACGATAACAATATTAATTAGCGCAGCTTTAATCTTATTATCTAATAGTCCTAAATCAGAACCTTCAGTATTTGGAGCAAGTAGCTTGTAAAAAGGAAGTCCTACACCTGTAATTTCAACATGTCTGATACATATTTACTCAACATTACTTATCGTATGCTGTTCATTGTCAGGTTGTAGCTACAGGTTGTGAACTACTATTCAAAACTGTAGTGTTTCTGGCTCCTCATCCCTCAAGGAGTTTTAACCATCTAATCTGAATGTTTGATTTTAGTTATTTACAAATGCTAAAAGCCAAACCTAACCATATTTTATAAGGAATTCAAAATAATTAAGTTAGGATAATTGCATTTCGATACTGGATTCAGAATACTGCTATAGAACCCCAGCACTAGTGTTAAGTGGCCAACATGTCTGCTCTCTTGGCCATGTTAGTGCTCAGAAACAGAAAGGCCAAATTCCCTGAGGCAACACACATCTGTCACTGGAGTGAGGTGTGTGTCTGGTTCCATTACAGTCTTCTGTCACACTGATCCACCTGCACACACACACACACACACACACACACACACACACACACATACATTTTTGTCAGCGCTGGCGTTCCAAGTCTTATTTTTGGATATGTGGGCAGATGTTTGTTTCATGAGTTTGCAGCGAGCGTTCGTCTCAGCAGGTTATTTGCTCATTGGCCTGTTTACTGGATAATAGCGTGACTTTCAGCAGGGCATAGAATATAATTTTTTTTTGCATGTGCACTTTGGTGTTGGCCTCCACAGACAGACAGACGGACTCTTCTCTACTTCAACAGCAGAGATTAGATCAAACCTGTATCATCTCTGCAGCGACACTAAGCCAGTGGTTAAGATGCCTGGCAATAATATTGAGGCTTGAGTGATGCCTTCTGTAGGGACTTGATGAGAGCCAATTATGAGCCAATTATGCTGATTAATGGGATTATAGTTTGAACCTCTCCTGGTAGATACTTACACATGTAAATAGATCCTTTCCTTCTCAAACTGGAGCAGATTCACTCTGCTTCCCTCCCTGCTCAACAATACATCTCTCCTAATTGAGAATAGAAAATGAGATGAACATTTTTGGTGATTTTGAAGCCGAGCTACTCGCCTTTTGTCACGGTGGCAAGGTTTTTTTTATGAACAGCAGGGCTGAAACGATTCCTCAAGTAACTCGAATAATTCGATTACTAAAAATCATTGATGCAAAATGATTTGCCTCGAAGCTTTGTTTAATTAATGTTACCAACGTTGTATCGCTCACGGTGTTTCCACACGGAGGATTATTACTGTCGCACACCGGGCTGACACTGCTTGCGACACATGTCATGAAGACTGATTACAAAATGAAGAAAGAGCGTAAGGGGCTAAGAGAAGAGACAGGCTGGAGAAAACGACAGTGTCCAAAGTTTGGAATCAGTTCAAACATAATTAAAACGAAAACTCTGTATAGTGTGTCTACTGCAAAATCTAACTAGCTTACCACAATAATAGCACGACGTCAATGCTTCAGCATCTCAACAGAAAACATTCAGTCTAACTTAATCATCCATTCCACGAAGCAGACCCGACAAAAGTAAATCACGGAGTCATATGGACGATGAAACTACACCAAACACAACAACTACCAAAATCAAAGACAAGAAAATACGTAGTGGTGACCACAAGCTGATCTAAAGAGCCGACTTGTTGACTATCCCTTCGGAAAAACAGCTGATTGTTGCGAACCACTCTCTCTCACTCTCTCTCTTCACGGAGAAACAGCTGATCAGCGATCTACTAGCATAAGTGTAACAGAGCTGTGTAGCACTGTAATCAAATATATAAATGAAAATAGGTTGAGTATAACTAATATATACATATAGGCTTATATACAGATCAGTCTCAGGTTGAAACTTGTAGTTCTGAAAGTTAAGTTGCACAACTTAAGGTAATGTTTATGTATGTGTGTGCCTTAGTTTGAAGTTGTTATTGCATATCAGAAAATGTTTTCTTTAAAAACAATGTAATATGGCACTTAAATGCACTTAATATGTTTAGTTTTTTGAGAGATATTATAAGCAATGTAGGCAATAAAAATGTTCCCTTTTCTGAAAATTAAACCAAACTGTTGTATATTATTGCTCTTCAGTAAAACAAAAGTATTTCTTATCCGATTACTCGATTAATCGATGGAATAATCGGTAGAATACTTGATTACTAAAATAATCGATAGCTGCAGCCCTAATGAACAGGAAGGCTTAAATGATCAGTAAGCACCTTAGTTTTCCACTAAGCCGTTTGACTTGACTCAGAAACCTTAAAAGTAGTCTTGGTCCGGTGGGCATTAGATGCTCAGCTCACGTTCGGAAGCAGAGCTCTCTGTCAGAGAAACAGGGACAGCAGAGAGTGGTCCTGTCCTCACATCTTCTCTCCTCTATCCTCTCCCTGGGGTCTGCTTGAGAGAAATCATCTCTCGACAATGCAGCGCCTTGCTCATACAGAGAGACCTCTAGCGGCGTCTTACCTGTCTGTGTGAGGTTATGTGGGTTTTGCAACAATGTAACATGTT
Source organism: Sander lucioperca (assembly GCF_008315115.2). NCBI lineage: Eukaryota > Metazoa > Chordata > Actinopteri > Perciformes > Percidae > Sander > Sander lucioperca. Next base: position 7,092,338 of record NC_050192.1, on the reverse strand, counting down.
GTGGTCAAGCCTGTGCTTCATTTCTATTGCGTGTTTGTGCCCGTGAGAGCATTGTACCCTGATACAGACCAGTGATATGTGGCCTGTTCTCCTGCCAAGCCACAGAAGCTCTGCCAACAGTCATGTGTCTGTCAACCAACATCCAAAGCTGCTTGCAAATTGCCTACTCCAATATTTATAAGGGGGGGGGGGGGTTACAATGCCAAATTTTCACTTTGAAAATTTGGCATTGTAACCAGGGAGGCATCGTTTCTATTTTTCCTCTCCCAATTCTAAAAACTAAACTCACAGCACCCATTGATATAGAGGACCCATCTAGCTCCTTTTTCTTTCTCAATTCAGCATCTGTATATTTCACTCTGTTGAACTGCGCATCACTAATTGTACCATAAAACTATAGTACATTCTTGATTAAATAGCTGGTTGTGTATCAGTCATTGTGTCTTGTAATCAGTGGTGGAATGTAACTAAGTACATTTACTCAAGTACTGTACTTAAGTACAAATTTTAGGTACTTTTTCTTTTCTTGCCACTTTCTACTTCTACATCACTACATTTCAGAGAGAAATATTGTACTTTTTACTCCACTACATTCATCTGACAGCTTTAGTTACTTTAGAAATTAAGACTTTTGCACTCAAAACACATGTAGTTTATAAAATACAATGTTTTATTATAAATTAAACTACCTAATAATATAACGGCCTACAAGTCCAGCTGAAATGATTACCCAATTAAAAACTTTGTTGATTGACAGAACTGTTTGGATCGTTTCCAGTTTCTAAAATGTGAGGATTTTTCTGCATTGAGTACTTTTACCTTTAATACTTAAAGTACATTGTCCTGGTGATACTTACATACTTTTACTTAAGTAACATTTTTAATGCAGGACTTATGCTTGTCACAGAGTATTTTTACAGTGTGGTGGTAGTACTTTTATTTAAGTAAAGGATCCGAATACTTCCTCCACCACTGCTTGTAATGGATAAAAAAACAAACATGCATGCATATTTCATAGTGCATTATGAGCCTACTGCAGGACGTCACAGTAGTAGTGTGTAGAGATGCATGCTTGAGCCATAAAGTATTGTGAACAGCCTAACAGGGTGTTTAGCTGCAGGCTACATTCATTATTGATGTTTACATGAGTGCAGGACGCCTCTCAGCAGGAGTCAGGTAAGCTCAGGTGAACGAGTGCAGCTATGGCCTCAGCTCCTCAGACGGACAGATTTGCAAAGGTTGATGGGAGGGTTTCAGTGTGTGACATCAGACAGAAGAAACATCACAATCTACCCCTGTTTTCAGTTATACATTGGTTCTGGCACTGCAGTCTTAGTGGTGAGTCTGGAGAACATTTCTCTGGTCTGATTTTGTGTGTGTGGGCGTGCTCCATCTATCCCTTTTGAGAAACGTTGTACCCACACCGTGACTCATTTAGACGCCGGGGCCGCTCAGAGCACACACTCCCAAATCTCCACGCTCCCCGGAGCAGAGAAAATGGCTGCACTTAGCCAATTAGACCACTGGGACTGGATTAGGAGGACGGGCATTGTGCCTGGGAAGGAACAACACTGATAGAAGATGCTCGCACATGTACAAGAGGTCTTACATCAAACATATTCACACTTACTTGCACAAGTATTTAGACACATGCACGGCATATACTAGCCATCAACCCACACGTGAAAATCATACATAGAAAAAAAAAAAACAATGCATAAAGCTGCCTAAAGTGCAACAACTCTGTAGTGAAGTATGTTTTTTTATTATAAAGAAAGGCTAACAAAGCAGCAGAATAAATACCTCTAAGCTTCTAGAAGTGAACAAGAAGAGCAAGAAGAGACAGCATGCAGAGGACACTTTGAGGAACCCTTTCCCCTTTTGAGGAAAGTGTTTGGTGCGATAAGCGGGTACAATACAGCCTCCATCTACTGAGTTCAACATCCCCTCCCAGAAATGGAAACCCTAATGCTCCATACTTCAGAGACTGTTAGCAGCCTGCTGATATTTAGAGCAAAAAAAGAAGAGAGTGCAGGTAAAAGCAGGGAGAATGTGCTGCAGTCAAATAGTACGTGACACCAAGCAGGCCACCGTTTTCTGTTTGCTATGCTTCCTCAGCTTGATCTGTGTCTCTCAGCTAATTATGTTCCTTTATTCCTTTGTTTTGCTTTCTCCTTGGCTCCTTCCTTCACCGCCCATTTTCCTTTCTTCTTTTCGTTTTTCTCCCTGGAAAAAGTGGATTTAATTCAAACTGAGCATGACCAGAAAGTGCTTTGATAATTCTGCCTCCTCCTCTTCTCTCCTCCCCGTCTCTTTCTATCCCCTATATTTAGATGGGTGACTTAACTCAAACAAATAGGTCAATGCTGTTGAGAAATACACAAGAAGATCACATCGAGTGGGATTCCTCACGACTCTTCCAGAGGCTTAAGCCAAAAGCCTGACTGGTTGACCTCCTTTTTCCTCCCCGCTGTGCAGCATGTGTCACTGTTCTTGTTTGGAGAGATTCAGGTTGAGTCCAGGGTCCAAACATAAATCTCTTACTGTATCTCCAGCCCAATCTCTGTCATCAAATCCTTGTTTTTTTAACAGCTGCCAAGATGCGCAGCCAAACCAGCCGGAAAATGACTGACAAACGGAAGATCAGTTTCCTGGAATGGCCCAGTCGGTGCCCAGACCTTAATCCTGTAGACAAATCTGTGAACTATAGAGCAGCAGTCTTCCATGCCTGTTTTGCCATTCTAAGAAACATTACCTCAATGCTGTTATTTAAAATGTTGCTGTCGTTCACTGTTCACTGTTTATGTTCTTGCGGGATATAACAGCATACAACACACACACACACACACACACACATACACTTGGATTACCAGTCACAAGAGAAGGCTTGGTGCGTTATATAGAGGGGAAGCATTGACGTCAGTTTTCCATGTGTTGTAAACCCCCTCATCACTGAGACAAAATAAACCCGCTATGACTGCAAAGGAGTGGTGAGAGTTTGGATACCAGGAGGAAAACAAAGTAATGTGTAGAATAATAAAAGGCTGACAGTACAGTTATCCATACAACTTACCCGACAGCTACAAGTAATAATTACAGAAGCGTTTCACCCACTTTATATCGGGGGGAAATAAAAGGATTATGATGCAGCACATCTGGTTAAACTCCTTTTCACTTTCTAATTGATCAGGGAAAATCCCTACACTTTGTTGCACATACAGTAGATGTTCCCAAGGCTACAATCTGTTATCTATATGTGTGTGAGTGTGTGTGTGTGTGTGTGTGTGTGTATATATATATATATATATATGTATATGTGTATGTATATATATATATGTGTATGTATATATATATATGTGTATGTATATATATATATATATATATATATATATGTGTATATAAAGGCTATACATCTCTTATGTAGAGTGGGGGATTGTCTACATTTTGCCAGTAGATTTTATCTTTTAAATTTAAGATAGTCATATCTACAATCACACAGTCCTGTGGTTGTTGGTGTGTTTTGCTTTCACACCACAAACGAACCATCTGTGTGTGTGGCTGTGCACCGATCTGTTGGCTGATTTACCTTCTGTTGGTAGTGCATGTTTTTTTTAGATTAGATTCAACTTTATTGTCATTGTGCAGAGTACAAGTACAAAGACATCGAAATGCAGTTTGCGTCCAACCAGAAGTGCAAAAGAAAGCAGAAAAGTGCAATGCGATATACAAGTATAGACAGGTGGTGCATAGGCAGGACAAGAACTATATTGCAGTGTTACATGTATACATGTGGCACAGTGTTTTTTATGCATTATAGGTTGTGTGCTGCTTTTGTATTGTATTGTTTTATGTGCCCATGCCTAATTATTGCGTGTGGCTTTGATTAGATGGAACTATCCATCTGTAATTATATCATAGGGCTAGGCCTGCACGATTCAGGGAAAAATATGAATCACGATTTTTTTTTTTGCTTCGAATTGATATCACGATTCTCTGCCACGATTTTTTTCTCACAAAGTGTAATGTTTATTGCACACATGAACCATGACAAAACAAAACAAATTGGCAGTACCAAACATAGATTTTTTTTTTGGCACCTATAGCACATTGCGCATCACCACAAGCCTGTAAACATAGAGACTTCAATGAATAAAGAAAATAAAGTACATACTGGCCATTTAAAGCAGCCATATTATGCTCATTTTCAGGTTCATAATTGTATTTTAAGGTTGTACCAGAATAGGTTTACACGGTTTAATTTTCAAAAAACACCATATTTTTGTTGTACTGCAGTGCTCTCTCTCACTGCTGCAGATCCTCTTTTCAGCTGGTCTCTGTTTTAGCTACAGAGTGAGACCTCTTTTCTTCTTCGTCTTCTGTAATATCTTTGATTGCACTCGCACATGCACAGTAGCTCAGATGTAGATCATGTCAGCTAGCTAGCTCCATAGACAGTAAAAGAAAGGCTGTTTCTACAACTTCGGTCAGTTACAAGGCAGGATTAGCTGGGAGACTTCTAAATGAGGGCGCACATGTAAGTAGTTCTTTTGTAGATTATGGTGAACTTGTGTGTGTTGTAGCAGTGCTTTGCTATTGAGAATGAGGTAGCATGCTAGCGTTAACATTAGCATTAGCATGCTAACGCTACGAGCTAATGGTTGCGGTTAGCCTGCTCGTTTCAGCTTGTGACGTCACAAGCCGTGCCGATTTTGAATAGCTCACCCAGAGACTGAAGGCAGGACACATTCAGAAACCGTATCTCACTCTAAACAGCATGGATGGATTTTTTTCAAAGTGTGTATGTGTGTGGAAGCACCAGAGACACAACATAACACCCCAAATCCCAGAAAAAGTGATTTTTTCATAATATGGGCACTTTAAGTACAGTAGGCTACCAAAAATAGTGACATATAACACATTGAACTAAATATGGCCCTGATACAGGCTCTATCTGAACTCCTTGAACATGTCTTTACATAATTAAAACATGTCAATGTCAAATTCTTTCAATAAATTAATTGAAGGAGAAAAAAAAAAAATCAATCACTTAAAAGTTAAATCGTGAACAGGGGTGAATCAAGATTGCGATTTTATAATCATTTATCGTGCAGGCGAACATAGGGCTGCTGTGAATTGACCACAACAACAACAGTTATTGGGCCCTATTTTAACGATCTAAGCGCACGGCGTGAAGCGCATGGCGCAGGTGCGTTTAGGGCGTGTCCAAATCCACTTTTGCTAGTTTGACGGTGGAAAAAAGGGTCCGTGCGCCAGGCGCATGGTTCAAAAGGGTTGTACTTAGTGTCTTCATTAATTCATAGGTGTGTTTTGGGCGTAACATGCAATAAACCAATCAGAGTGTCATCTCCCATTCCCTTTAAAAGCCAGGCGCGTTTGTACCTTGGCACATTGCTATTATGATGGCAGATTTGCACCGTAATAATAGCAAAGACACTTGCGCCGGGCTTTGCGCTGCTCTGCACTGGTTGCAAGATAGGGCCCATTGTCTCTCCAGTACATGCTTGAGTGTGTTTGTCATTGGGACATTGGGGCGACTGTAGTCCTCAAGTTGTAGTTTCTACTCCTTGTGTGTAATGGGTGTCCTTTAAAAGAAAGAAAGTGGGATATGTGGCTTTATATCAGCTGTTTGTTTTTCTTAACGTCAACCCGCCTGTCAGATTGATGTTCTGAGGCGGCCAGTCATCTACAATTCAGGTCTAGATTAAATCCATAGATACAACATTATATCAGATTCCTCATATTGTTGACATTCATAAGTTATGACCAATATCAGGTTGGTTATTATATAATATGAGTCTTTAGAGTTTTATTCTAACTTTATGCTTACCTATATTGACATTTACAGCCAAGATTGTGCTACGTCAATAATATTGTGTGCTTGCTTTGAGGGAAATAGTCAGTTACTTGTGCATTAAAAATAATGTAAGATCAGATTTAGATCATGATGATGATACTCACTTGGTGAGCTGTTTATCCTCTGTTCCATGTGAGGACACTTTCTTGAATCTGTTGAGCTACTCTCATAGTCCTGCCCTTTACCCATCCAACTCCAACACATCTTGATCATGAGTTCATTTTCATAAAATTATTAAATTAGAATTTAAGGCGAGGCCCTTGAAAATTGAACAAACTTTTGTACAAAGATGAATCCGCTTTTATCAAAGAAGAAAAATGCTTCTAAATAGTGTGTTTACGTACACAAACCGAAACTTGTAGCCTTTTGTTTTCAATGTGAAGGTGTTCTCATTATTAATTTGAATCCTACGTACAATATAGAACATTTGAAAGGTTTTGAAGAGTTTTGAGGCCCAAACTAAATGGAACAAAAATGACCACATCCGCTCTTTTTTTCTTCAAGGTGTGAAATTGACATATAGTAACATATGTCAAGAGGTTATCACATTCATCTGTTTTTCCTTTTCTCTGCCCCTCTGTCCTTCTCTTGTCTCTCTCCTCTGCTTTAAAAAGCATTAGTCCAATAGGCTTTAATGTCACAATTGGCTCCTGTGACATTTATGCTCAAAGGCTATTTTTCACTTGATACTGACTGACTGTTGACAAAACTGTGAGAGACACTGCCGCAGCAAGCACGCCACCGACTGGTGTGTGTGTGTGTGTGTGTGTTTGTGCGTGCGTGCGTGCACATGCTCGCCTGTCCATCTATAGCCTCTGATATTAGTATTCCAAGCTGGTAGCTTCCTGACACTATGTTCCTTCACGCCTCTCCTAGAGGATTTCCGACACTCTTTTTCTCTGTCTGTCTCTCTCTATCTCTGTCTCTCTTCCTCTTCTCACACGGCCTGCTTCCAGACACCACCAGCCTACGTTTCCTCCTCATTGCCATGGAGACAGACATGATGTCAGTGCTGTTCTGCGGAGGTTTGTCAGACTTTAAACTCATTCCTTCTCCGTAATCGGCATCACCGTAAAGATTATTAAAGTGCACATTACCTAGCTGGACCACCTGGCGCTAAAATCAAATGTTTTCTCGAGGACCAGCAATCGATAAACTCCCAGATGGAACAAGACATCTTATTTGGCTACCTTTAGCAGCAAGGGGAGCCAGCCATCGGTCACTTGATTTAGAGACTGAATGGAAAAAGATGATTTGCAACAAGCACAGGTGGTAGAGCACTATTATATTCAATTTCGAAAGGAAAAGAAGGCTGAACAGGCTTCTTCTGTTTATTTCATCCATTTTCATTCTTCTGTTGTAAAGCTATACACACTTGAACAAAAAATTGGATTTAGAGATTACACACCTGATAATGAGTTTGATCTGGTAAACACGCACATATAGCACCAAGCTTAAGACTGGGTGCACATGCCAATAGTGTTAGTTTTGCAAGGATCTGTACCAAAGAAAGGATACGATTTGTAGGCTGGGACGTCTCTGCAGCATCACAATACCTTTAACAAATATTGCGCCCCCCCTGCGATTTGGATATTGCACTAGTCCATATTGCATTTTCGATAAAATTGTGATTAATTGTGCAGCCCTACTTGGCCACCGACCAGCTTCTAGTGGAGGAGCACATCTTGTGCTTGGAGAGCACACCTTAGATTCATCCGTATGCCTGCCCCACCGAACCCCCACCGCCTATGTCTGATCCTTAAAATTAGTCACGATGGCCAAATATTAGATATAATCAGTCTAAATGTCACGTAATGTCTGCCCAGACTTAGAGAGGGTAATCAAACATTCTGCCGCTGGGTTTCAGGTACCGAGGTATAGATGTTACCTACAATCAAAAAGCTGACTAAATCAGGAGCCTGCCACCATATGTAGGAACAATTATCTTCAGAAAAGAGGCATACCTTATGCTAAAAATATGACAATTTGGAGAAATTGCATCTTGATTCATTCTTAATTGTTCATGTTTTAAGGTTTTTCTGTTCATTCCTCATGATTTATTTGTAACTGTAATCTTTGAAAAGCTTGAAATTTGAGGCAAATTATGTATTTTGGCAGCCAATGTTAAACCAGTGCTATTTATTTATCTATTTTCTGGCCTTTCAGACGCATTGAGTTACTCGTTGCTTTTTCT